>NC_069508.1:177155378-177225378 GCF_027579735.1 Bombina bombina
TACTGTTTGGTGCACGGAGTTGCGCTCCTGTCTTCTTGTGTCTTTTGACAGGGATTCTCTTCAGTTTTACTACCACGGATTCTACACCAGTGGAATATAAGGAGCAGCAGGACAGTGTGGAGGAGAATTGCGAACATTTTTTTCTGAACTATCATTAAAAAACTATTAGTCTTTTATCTGCCTTTGTTGAACATATATTTGGTAAGAGTTTATTTTCCTTTTTTTCAGGATTAAGTTTAAATGTATATGTGCATTATTTATCATTGAATATTAGACCCTGTGATCTTATAGTGTTTATTTTAACCCTGAATGTTTATAATAGCGGGTCTATCTGACTTTTTTGTTGGCGCTTTTGGACATTTGTTCTCTTCTAGCAGAAGAGATGGCCAAAAGGAACAACACTTTCCAAGAAAGCAATTTAATGTCCAAGGAATGCATAGGCTCAAACGGAGGAGCCTGTAAAACCTTCAAAACCAAATTAAGACTCCAAGGAGGAGAAATTGATTTAATGACAGGCATGATATGAACCAAAGCCTGTACAAAACAATGAATATCAGGGAGTTTAGCAATTTTTCTGTGGAATAAAACAGAAAGAGCAGAGATTTGTCCTTTCAAGGAACTCGCAGACAAACCCTTTTTCAAACCATCCTGAAGAAACTGTAAAATTCTAGGAATTCTAAAAGAATGCCAAGAGAATTTATGAGAAGAACACCATGAAATGTAAGTCTTCCAAACTCGATAATAAATCTTTATAGAAACAGATTTATGAGCCTGCAACATAGTATTAATCACTGAGTCAGAGAAACCTCTATGAATAAGCACTAAGCGTTCAATTTCCATACCTTCAAATTTAATGATTTGAGATCCTGATGGAAAAACGGACCTTGAGATAGAAGGTCTGGCCTTAGTGGAAGTGGCCATGGCTGGAAACTGGACATCCGAACATGATCCGCATACCAAAACCTGTGAGCCCATGCTGGAGCCACCAGCAGTACAAATGATTGCTCTATGATGATCTTGGAAATCACTCTTGGAAGAAGAACTAGAGGCGGAAAAATATAGGCAGGCTGATAACTCCAAGGAAGTGTCAATGCATCCACTGCTTCCGAAACCGAATTCAAACGTTTACTAGTTTTAATATCAAGAGGACTAGTCTCCTCCATATCGAATGCAATCAACACTTCTTTTAATAAAGAACGAATATACTCCATTTTAAATAAATAAAAGGATTTGTCAGTGTCAATATCTGAGGCAGGATCCTCTGAATCAGACAGATCCTCATCAGAGATAGATAAATCAGTATGTTGTCGGTCATTAGAAAATTCATCAACTCTGAGACATTTTAAAAGACCTTTTACGTTTATTAAAAGGCGGAATGCAGACAAAGCCTTCTGAATGGAATCAGAAATAAATTCTCTTAAATTTACAGGAATATCCTGAGCATTAGATGTTGCTGGACCAGCAACATGTAATGAACTACTACTGATGGAAACATTCTCTGCATGTAAAAGTTTATCATGACAACAATTACAAACCACAGCTGGAGGAACAGTTACCACAAGTTTACAACAAATGCACTTAGCTTTGGTAGAACCGATATCATGCAGCAGGATTCCAGTAGTAGATTCTGAGACAGGATCAGATTGAGACATCTTGCAAATGTAAGAGAAAAAAACAACATATAAAGCAAATAAATCAACATATAAAGCACCCCTCACCACACCCACAATTTAGTTTTACAAACTTTGCCTCCTATGGAGGTGGTGAAGTAAGTTTGTGCTAGATTTCTATGGTTAATATGCGTGTTGCAGCCCGGTTCCTCTCAGAGTACAGTGAATGTCAGAGGGATGTGAAGGGAGTATCACCTATTGAATACAATGGTCTTCCTAACAGGGATCTATTTCATAGGTTCTCTGTTATCGGTCGTAGAGATTCATCTCCTACCTCCCTTTTCAGATCGACGATATACTCTTATATACCATTGCCTCCACTGATTCTCGTTTCAGTACTGGTTTGGCTATCTGCTATATGTGGATGGGTGTCTTTTGGTAAGTATGTTTCATTTACTTAAGACACTCTCAGCTATGGTTTGGCACTTTAGATATAAAGTTCTAAATATATGTTTGTACTTATATTTGCCATGATTCAGGTTTATCAGTATACAGTATTTCCTTTTTGCAGACTGTCAGTTTCATATCTGGGAAATGCTTTTTTTTAAAAAAAAAAATGTATTTCTTACCTGAGGTTTTCAAATTGACTTTTTCTAAATTGCGGGCTGTATTAGGCTTGCGAGAGCGCAAAATGCTATAATTTATTGCGTCATTCTTGGAGCGAGACTTTTTTGGCACGAAAAAACATAATTTATGTAAGAATTTACCTGATAAATTATTTTTTTTGGCGCGAAAAATTACATTTGTTTACGCAAATTCATCATTTCCGGCGTCTTAGTTGGTGCCGAGTCTTTTCACGAGGTTGCATCATTTATGACGCTCGAGTTTCGTTCTGGACGTTTTTGGCGCCAAAAAATGTTTTTCAGTTTATGGTGCGTCATACTTGGCGCCAAACATTTTTTAATTATTTAAGACCTCATTCCTTTTGCCTCTGGTCTTTTTTTCTATGTCAGAGGCCTATTCTGTTTGCATTTCTTCCCATTCCTGAAACTGTCATATAAGGAAATTGATAATTTTGCTTTATATGTTGTTTTTTCTTTTACATACTGCAAGAAGTCTCAATCTGATCCTGTCTCAGAATCTACTACTGGAATCCTGCTGCCTGATATCGGTTCTACCAAAACTAAGTGCATTTGTTGTAAACTTGTGGTAACTGTTCCTCCAGCTGTAGTTTGTAATAGTTGTCATGATAAACTTTTACATGCAGAGAATGTTTGCATCAGTAGTAGTTCAATACATGTTGCTGGTCCATCAACATCTAATGCTCAGGATATTCCTGTAAATTTAAGAGAATTTATTTCTGATTCCATTCAGAAGGCTTTGTCTGCCATTCCGCCTTCTACTAAACGTAAAAGGTCTTTTAAAACTTCTCAGAGTTGATGAATTTTCTAATGACCGACAACATACTGATTTATCTATCTCTGATGAGGATCTGTTTGATTGAGAGGATCCTGCCTCAGATATTGACACTGACAAATCCTTTTATTTATTTAAAATGGAGTATATTCGTTCTTTATTAAAAGAAGTGTTGATTGCATTCGATATGGAGGAGACTAGTCCTCTTGATATTAAAACTAATAAACGTTTGAATTCGGTTTATAAACCTCATGTAGTTATTGCAGAGGTTTTTCCAGTTCCTGATGCTATTTCTGATATGATTTCTAAGGAATAGAATAGACTGGCTACTTCTTTTACTCCTTCTTCAAGGTTTAATCCAATATCATTCATGAATACAGCACCACTAATAGTGCACGGTGGTGAGGTAAAACTGCAACTCCTCTGTATAATATAGAAATACATAAAGTTCACCAGCACTGTTAGGATAAAACATTCATCTTTTATTGAAGATCCTTAAAAATAGCAACTTTTCGTGACCATATGTCAGTTAATCATGCTCTGTGTTACATATTGACAAGTTGTTCCTTTTAAGCATTCAATTACTCGCGCCAAACTCTTCCAAAAGTGGGCTCTCAGCGCCATCTGCTGGTACATTCTTTAAGCAGCATCTTATAATACTTATTATAACAACCTATGCAACATTTTAAAAACAAAGTATCACTGAATGTGCACATTTTAAGCAGCAATAGATATTATATATCCTAGGTCTATGAGACTCTGTATAGTGAAACAACAATTTTTACATTTATTAGTTAAGGGTAACTAGATCTACCAGAATTTTACTAAAGTTTTTTTGGAAAAAAGTTTTTTAGAGAAAATTGGGAGTAGATTACAAGAAACATGACAGGTCAAAATCCCTATTTAACCCTTTTGGTGCCATGGATTCCATTTTAAAAATCCACCACATTTCTCTTTGTTTGAGTAACTGTTCTCGGTCAGACCCATTTCTAGGTACCTGTACCTGTTCTATGACCTGCCAGCGTAACTGGCTAATACTATGCCTTTTTTCTATAAAATGTTTTGCCAAGGGTGCCTCAACATTTTTTCTTCTGATGTTGCTACAATGCTGATTCAATTGCTCCCTGACTTTTTGGGTAGTTTCGCCCAAGTAGATTAAGGAACACGGGCATTTAATCAGGTAGATGACATAGGTGCTCTTGCATGTGAAAAAACCTTCAATTGTAAAAAAAATTCCCACTCTGTGGGTGGAAGAAATGGGGACCTTTAATGATGGAGCTACAAGACATACAACCTAGGCAGGAGTAACTCCCTTTCCTTTTACTGCCTATATATGTTTGTCTTGAAACTTTGCTTGGGCCAACATCAGACCTCACCAAATGATCCCTTATGTTTTTTACACGCCTGTAGGCCATAAGGGGTGGGTCTTGTAATTGTGGTATACCAGGGTTACAGTTTCTTAAGATATGCCAATTTTTCCTGATTATCTTACTGATCTTCTCATTGTAAGGGTTATACTGGGACACAAATACTATCCTCTCTTTTTTACAATCTTGATTCTTTGTTTTAGATTTGGGATGCCGTACCTTGTTTAACTTATTTTCAATGAGATTAAGTGGATACCCCCAATCTAGAAACTTGTTTTTCATTTGTTCCAGTCTATCTGTTCTTTCACTTTCATTGCTTACTATTCTTTGTAACCGAAGGAGCTGGCTTTTAGGCAAGGAATCTACAAGTCTCATAGGATGGAAACTATCATATTTCAACAAGGTGTTTTTATCTGTCTCCTTTGTATACAAATCAAATTTTAATCCATCAATAGATTTACTTATTCTTGTATCTAGGAAAGTTACAGATTCCTCGCTGTAAGTAATGGTGAAATATAAATCTCTTACCTCCTTATTGAGCTCTCTGACAAACCTTTCCAGGGTTCCAATGTCGCCCCACCACACGCCAAACACGTTGTCTATGTAACGCCACCAGACTGCTCCATAGTTCTAAAACAGATGGTTTTCATAGACTCTTCTCTCCTCGAATTCATTCATAAACAGGTTGGCGTATGATGGGGCGACGTTGGAGCCCATTGCTGTGCCCTTGACCTGGATAAACCAGTCATCCTGGAAGAGGAAATAATTCCAATATAAGACAAGGCATAACAACCTTTCCACAAAATCACATTGACCAGCCGTGTACCTACCGCTCACCATGAGTGTCTTCCTTATGATGGATATTCCAGTTTCATGGTTAATGGAGGTGTATAAACCCCTGACATCTGGTAGGAAGTTCTAACATTTTTGCTTTTTCCAGGAAATGACCTGTATCCTTAACAAAGCTAGGTGCGGCCCTCATTCCAGATCAGCTGGTAGGGGGCAGATTAAAATGTTTCAAGAATGTTTGGATAAATTCAGTCCAAAATCATTGGATTCAGAACATTGTCTCTCAGGGGTACAGAATAGGTTTCAGAGTAAGACCGCCTGTGAGAAGTTTCTTTCTCTCACGCATTCCAGTGAACCCAGAGAAAGCACAGGCTTTCCTGAAGTGTGTTTCAGACCTGGAGTTATCTGGGGTAATCATACCAGTTCCTTTTCAGGAACAGGGTCTGGGGTTTTATTCAAATCTGTTCATTGTCCCAAAGAAAGAAAATTCATTCAGACCAGTTCTGGATCTAAAGGTCTTGAATCGTTATGTAAGAGTACCAACATTCAAAATGGTTACTATAAGGACTATTCTGCCTTTTGTTCAGCAAGAGCATTATATGTCCACAATAGACTTACAGGATGCATATCTTCATATTCCGATTCATCCAGATCACTATCAGTTCCTGAGATTCTCTTTTCTAGACAAGCATTACCAATTTGTTGCTCTTCCTTTTGGTCTAGCGACAGCTCCAATGATCTTTTCAAAGGTTCTCGGTGCCCTACTCTCTGTAATCAGTAGCTATGTGTATGGAGGTTTTAGGTCTAATGACTGCAGCATCGGACGCGATCCCCTTTGCTCGTTTTCCCATGAGACCTCTTCAGCTTTGTATGCTGAACCAATGGTGCAGGGATTATACAAGGATATCACAATTAATATCCTTAAATCCCAATGTTCGACTATCTCTGACTTGGTGGTTAGATCACCATTGTATAGTTCAAGGGGCCTCTTTTGTTCGTCCAACCTGGACTGTGATCACTACAGATGCGAGTCTTTCAGGTTAGGGAGCTGTCTGGGGATCTCTGACAGCACAAGGGGTTTGGAAATCTCAAGAGGCGAGATTACCAATCAATATTTTGGAACTCCGTGCGATTCTCAGAGCTCTTTAGTTTTGGCCTCTATTGAAGAGAAAGCCGCTTATTTGTTTTCAGACAATGTCACAACTGTGGCGTATGTCAATCATCAGGGTGGGACTCCCAGTCCTCAAGCTATGAAAGAAGTATCCCAGATACTTGTTTGGGCAAAATCCAGCTCCTGTCTAATTTCTGCGGTTCATATCCCAGGTATAGACAATCGGGAAGTGGATTATCTCAGTTGTCAAGCTTTACATCCGGTAGAGTGGTCTCTTCACCCAGATGTCTTTTTTCAAATTGTTCAGATGTGGGGGCTTCCAGAAATAGATCTGATGGCACCTCATGTAAACAAGAAACTTCCCAGGTACCTGTACAGGTCCAGGGATCCTTAGGCAGAAGCAGTGGATGCATTGACACTTCCTTGGAGTTATCAACCTGCCTATATTTTTCCGCCTCTAGTTCTTCCAAGAGTGATTTCCAAGATCATCATGGAGCAATCATTTGTACTGCTGGTGGCTCCAGCATGGGCTCACAGGTTTTGGTATGCGGATCATGTTCGGATGTCCAGTTGCCAACCATGGCCACTTCCACTAAGGCCAGACCTATCTCAAGGTCCGTTTTTCCATCAGGATCTCAAATCATTAAATTTGAAGGTATGGAAATTGAACGCTTAGTGCTTAGTCATAGAGGTTTCTCTGACTCAGTGATTAATACTACGTTGCAGGCTCGTAAATCTGTTTCTAGAAAGATTTATTATCGAGTTTTGAAGACTTACATTTCATGGTGTTCTTCTCATAAATTCTCTTGGCATTCTTGTAGAATTCCTAGAATTTTACAGTTTCTTCAGGATGGTTTGGATAAGGGTTTGTCTGTAAGTTCCTTGAAAGGACAAATCTCTGCTCTTTCTGTTTTATTCCACAGAAGAATTGCTAAACTCCCTGATATTCATTGTTTTGTACAGGCTTTGGTTCATATCAAGCCTGTCATTAAATCAATGTCTCCTCCTTGGAGTCTTAATTTGGTTTTGAAGGCTTTACAGGCTCCTCCGTTTGAGCCTATGCATTCTTTGGACATTAAATTACTTTCTTGAAAAGTGTTGTTTCTTTTGGCCATCTCTTCTGCTAGAACAGTTTCTGAATGATCTGCTCTTTCTTGTGAGTTTCCTTTTCTGATTTTTCATCAAGATAAGGCAGTTTTGCGGACTTCAATTCAATTCTTACCTAAAGTTGTGAATTCCAACAACATTAGTAGGGAAATTGTTGTCCCTTCTTTGTGTCCCTATCCTAAGAATTCTTTGGAAAGATCTTTACATTCTTTGGATGTGGTGAGTGCTTTGAAATATTATGTTGAAGCTACTAAAGATTTCAGGAAGACTTCTAGTCTATTTGTTATCTTTTCTGGTTCTAGGAAAGGTCAGAAGGCTTCTGCCATTTCTTTGGCATCTTGGTTAAAGCTTTTGATTCATCATGCTTATTTGGAGTCGGGTAAATCCCCACCTCAGAGGATTACAGCTTATTCTACTAGGTCAGTTTCCACTTCCTGGGCTTTTAAGAATGAAGCTTTAGTTGATCAGATTTGCAAAGCAGCAACTTGGTCCTCTTTGCATACATTTACTAAATTCTACCATTTTTATGTTTTTTCTTCTTCAGAAGCAGTTTTTGGAAGAAAAGTTCTTCAGGCAGCTGTTTCAGTTTGATTCTTCTGCTTATAATTTCAGTTTTTTTATTTTCCATTATAAGATAAGAACTTATGATTTGGGTTGTGGATTAATTTTTTCAGCGGAATTGGCTGTCTTTATTTTTGTATCCCTCCCTCTCTAGCAACTCTTGCGTGGAGTTCCACATCTTGGGTATTGCTATCCCATACGTCACTAGCTCATGGACTCTTGCCAATTACATGAAAGAAAAGATAATTTATGTAAGAATTTACCTGATAAATTCATTTCTTTCATATTGGCAAGAGTCCATGATTACCACCCTTTTTATGGTGGTTATGATTTTTTTGTATAAAGCACAATTATTCCAATTCCTTTGTTTATGCTTTTGCTCCTTTCTTTATCACCCCACTTCTTGGCTATTCGTTAAACTGAATTGTGGGTGTGGTGAGGGGTGTATTTATAGGCTTTTTTTGGTTTGGGAAACTTTGCCCCTCCTGGTAGGTATGTATATCCCATACGTCACTAGCTCATGGACTCTTGCCAATATGAAAGAAATGAATTTATCAGGTAAATTCTTACATAAATTATGTTTTTTCGCGCCAAAAAAGTCTCGCTCCAAGAATGACGCAATAAATTACAGCATTTTGCGCTCTCGCAAGCCTAATATAGCCCGCAATTTAGAAAAAGTCAATTTGAAAACCTCAGTTAAGAAATTTTTTTTTTTATAAAGCATTTCCCAGATATGAAACCGACAGTCTGCAAAAAAGGAAATATACTGATAAACCTGAATCATGGCAATTATAAGTACAAACATATATTTAGAACTTTATATATAAAGTGCCAAACCATAGCTGAGAGTGTCTTAAGTAAATGAAACATACTTACCAAAAGACACCCATACACATATAGCAGATAGCCAAACCAGTACTGAAACGAGAATCAGTAAAGGTAATTGTATTATAAGAGTATACCGTCGATCTGAAAAGGGAGGTAGGAGATGAATCTCTACGACCGATAACAGAGAACCTATGAAATAGATCCCCGTTAGGAAGACCATTGTATTCAATAAGTGATACTCCCTTCACATCCTTCTGACATTCACTGTACTCTGAGAGGAACCGGGCTCCAACATGCTGAGAAGCGCATATCAACGTAGAAATCTAGCACAAACTTACTTCACCACCTCTATAGGAGGCAAAGTTTCTAAAACTGAATTGTGGGTGTGGTGAGGGGTGTATTTATAGGCATTTTGAGGTTTGGGAAACTTTGCCCCTCCTGGTAGGATTGCATATCCCATACGTCACTAGCTCATGGACTCTTGCCAATTACATGAAAGAAATTAACCCTGCAAGCTCTCTACATGCTACCTAATTAACCCCGTCACTGCTGGGCATAATACAAGTGTGCTGCGCAGCAGTATTTAGCAGCCTTCTATTTACCAAAAAGTAACGCTACAGCCATATATGTCTGCTATTTCTGAACAAAGGGGATCCCAGAGAAGCATTTACAACCATTTGTGCCATAATTGCACAAGCTGTTTGTAAATAATTTCAGTGAGAAACCTAAAGGGGTTAACTGTAGAAGAAGCTGGGAGGCATTAACTTAAGGGGAAAGTCTAGTCAAAATTAAATTTTTATGATTCAGATAGGGCATGCAATTTTAGACAACTTTCAAACTTAATTTTATTATCAAATTAGCTTTTTTCTTTCAGTATTCTTTGTTGAAAGCTAAACCTAGGTAGGCTCAAACGGATTTATAAGCCATTGAAGGCTAACTCTTATCTCAGTTCATTTCAGTTTCAGTTTATTTCGCAGCTAGACAGCGCTAGTTCATGTGTGCCATATAGACAAACACGGTGCTCACTCCCATGGAGTTATTTATGAGTCATCACAGATTGCCCCTTATTTCAGTTCTTTTGACAGACTTGCATTTTAGCCAGTCTGCAGAGGCTTAGATACAAGGTAATCACAGACGTAAAAAGTATATTAATATAACTGTGTTGGTTATGCAAAACTGGGGAATGGGTAATAAAGGGATTATCTATCTTTTAAAACAATACAAAAATTCAAGTAGACTATCCCTTTAACCCCTTGACGACCAAGGACGTGTCAGGCACGTCCTCCCAAGGGTGTCCGTTAACAACCAAGGACGTGCCTGACACGTCCTCGGGTAATCTGAGCGCTGAAAGCTATCAAAATCGCTTCCAGCCGCTCAAACAGTATTGCAGTGATGCCTCAATGTTGAGGCATCCTGCAATACTGTTCTTGACTGCCGGGCTCCATTTTGATCACTCCCCGGAGCGATCACTTCTGGTTTCACTCCACGTGGAACCCAGTAGTCAGGCAGAGCATCGGAAGCCATCAGGCAGGCTTCTGATGCTCTGTAAGTGTGCTAAGTGCCTCAGTGATTGGAGGCACTTAGTAAAACAACATATAATAAAAAAAATATATAAATACATATAGTACATTATAATAAAAATAGCCCCATATAGCCACCTTCCCCCTACCCCAAGTGGCTTCAAAGATGGCGATTCCCAGTGCATCATAGGGCTTCTGGGGTTATCCCTAGCCTGCCTCATCATAGGGTCAAGCTAGGGTCATCCAATCTGAGCCTGCCACAATAAAAAACTAATGATAACAAAATATTCCATTTATCTGATCATGTCAATATTTGTAAATATTGACTCTGATCAGTGTGGATCTCCCTCCCTCTCCTCACTTGCGTTTTTGTTGGAGAGAGAGACCTGTGTTTAGGAGAGAGACATTTATTTCATTTATTTGTTAAAAAATTATACACCCAAAGGCTTGTTTCAGAGCCATTAGCCCCTAGCTTGCCAGTGATCACTATAAATCACTGGCAGTAGCATAGCTGCACTTTTTTGCTGTCTGTGCAATTTTTTTAGGGGTTAATTTTTGTTGTTGTAAATTTTTGAGAGACCCAAAGGCTCTTTTCAGAGCCATTTAGCTAGTTTAAATTAATTGTTGTAAAAAATTGTGAGTCATTAACCCCTAGCTTGCCAGTGATCACTATAAATCACTGGCAATAGCATAGCAGCACTTTTTTTGCTCTCTGTGCATTTTTTTAGGGGTTCATTTTTTTGGTATTTTTTTTCAGAGCCATTTAGTTACTTTAAATTTAAATTTTGTGTTGATTTTTTTTTTTTAGTAATTTTTTTTTCTCATGTCACAGAGAACATATAGTGCATATGCCTTCCTTGCGTCAGAGTCAGACGCCTCTATGTCTGACTCAGACCCCAATTTTGACCCTGCCATATGCTCAGATACATCATTAGATATAGTCTCAACTGATGGTGATGTATCTGTGGCTGCTAGCCCCCCAGCCAGAAGGAGACGTGTTGCTCCAGCTGCCATTGCTGCTGAAGAGTCGGTAATGCCTCATCACCAGAGGACAGATATCCCACCCTTCACAGCAAATCCTGGCATTAATGTGCATGTGGTAGGATTTAGCCCCCAACAGTTTATGGAGGCATTTCTGGGCAATGCTATATTGGGGATGTGCCAGAATTTAAAAAAAATCTGGGCATTGACTATGCTGATGGGCATCACAAAGAAACCCTCCATCCGCTTCTACTGGAGCAGTAGCCCTATCTGCTCTACCCCCATTTTCTCCCAGAGTATGTCAAGGAAGAGGTATGAAATGATTCTGCATTTCATGCACTTCAGCGACAACAGCCTGTGCCCTCCTAGGGAGCATCCCCAATTTGACAGGCTGTATAAAAACAGAATTTATGCTTACCTGATAAATTACTTTCTCCAACGGTGTGTCCGGTCCACGGCGTCATCCTTACTTGTGGGATATTCTCTTCCCCAACAGGAAATGGCAAAGAGCCCAGCAAAGCTGGTCACATGATCCCTCCTAGGCTCCGCCTTCCCCAGTCATTCGACCGACGTAAAGGAGGAATATGCATAGGAGAAATCATATGATACCGTGGTGACTGTAGTTAGAGAAAATAATTCATCAGACCTGATTAAAAAACCAGGGCGGGCCGTGGACCGGACACACCGTTGGAGAAAGTAATTTATCAGGTAAGCATAAATTCTGTTTTCTCCAACATAGGTGTGTCCGGTCCACGGCGTCATCCTTACTTGTGGGAACCAATACCAAAGCTTTAGGACACGGATGATGGGAGGGAGCAAATCAGGTCACCTAGATGGAAGGCACCACGGTTTGCAAAACCTTTCTCCCAAAAATAGCCTCAGAAGAAGCAAAAGTATCAAATTTGTAAAATTTGGTAAAAGTGTGCAGTGAAGACCAAGTTGCTGCCTTACATATCTGCTCAACAGAAGCCTCGTTCTTGAAGGCCCATGTGGAAGCCACGGCCCTAGTGGAGTGAGCTGTGATTCTTTCAGGAGGCTGCCGTCCGGCAGTCTCATAAGCCAATCGGATGATGCTTTTAAGCCAAAAAGAGAGAGAGGTAGAAGTTGCTTTTTGACCTCTCCTTTTACCAGAATAAACAACAAACAAGGAAGAAGTTTGTCTGAAATCCTTTGTAGCTTCTAAATAGAATTTTAGAGCACGAACTACATCCAAATTGTGTAACAAACGTTCCTTCTTTGAAACTGGATTCGGACACAAAGAAGGCACGACTATCTCCTGGTTAATATTTTTGTTAGAAACAACTTTCGGAAGAAAACCAGGTTTAGTACGCAAAACCACCTTATCTGCATGGAACACCAGATAAGGAGGAGAACACTACAGAGCAGATAACTCTGAAACTCTTCTAGCAGAAGAAATTGCAACCAAAAACAAAACTTTCCAAGATAATAACTTGATATCAACGGAATGTAGGGGTTCAAACGGAACCCCCTGAAGAACTGAAAGAACTAAATTGAGACTCCAAGGAGGAGTCAAAGGTTTGTAAACAGGCTTGATTCTAACCAGAGCCTGAACAAAAGCTTGGACATCTGGCACAGCCGCCAGCTTTTTGTGAAGTAAAACAGATAAAGCAGAAATCTGTCCCTTCAAAGAACTTGCAGATAATCCTTTCTCCAAACCCTCTTGAAGAAAGGATAGAATCTTAGGAATTTTTATCTTGTTCCATGGGAATCCTTTAGATTCACACCAACAGATATATTTTTTCCATATTTTATGGTAGATTTTTCTAGTTACAGGCTTTCTAGCCTGAACAAGAGTATCAATGACAGAATCTGAGAACCCTCGCTTTGCTAAAATCAAGCGTTCAATCTCCAAGCAGTCAGTTGGAGTGAGGCCAGATTCGGATGTTCGAACGGACCTTGAACAAGAAGGTCCTGTCTCAAAGGTAGCTTCCATGGTGGAGCCGATGACATATTCACCAGATCTGCATACCAAGTCCTGCGTGGCCACGCAGGAGCTATCAAGATCACCGATACCCTCTCCTGTTTGATCCTGGCTACCAGCCTGGGAATGAGAGGAAACGGTGGGAACACATAAGCTAGGTTGAAGCTCCAAGGTGCTACTAGTGCATCCACTAGAGTCGCCTTGGGATCCCTGGATCTGGACCCGTAGCAAGGAACCTTGAAGTTCTGACGAGACGCCATCAGATCCATGTCTGGAATGCCCCACAATTGAATTATTTGGGCAAAGATTTCCGGATGGAGTTCCCACTCCCCCGGATGAAATGTCTGACGACTCAGAAAATCCGCTTCCCAATTTTCCACTCCTGGGATGTGGATTGCAGACAAGTGGCAGGAGTGAGTCTCCGCCCATTGAATTATTTTGGTCACTTCTTCCATCGCCAGGGAACTCCTTGTTCCCCCCTGATGGTTGATATACGCAACAGTCGTCATGTTGTCTGATTGAAACCTTATGAATTTGGCCTTTGCTAGCTGAGGCCAAGCCTTGAGAGCATTGAATATCGCTCTCAGTTCCAGAATATTTATCGGGAGAAGAGATTCTTCCCGAGACCAAAGACCCTGAGCTTTCAGGGGTTCCCAGACCGCGCCCCAGCCCACCAGACTGGCGTCGGTCGTGACAATGACCCACTCTGGTCTGCGGAAGCTCATCCCTTGTGACAGGTTGTCCAGGGTCAGCCACCAACGGAGTGAATCTCTGGTTCTCTGATCTACTTGTATCGTCAGAGACAAGTCTGTATAATCCCCATTCCACTGACTGAGCATGCACAGTTGTAATGGTCTTAGATGAATTCGCGCAAAAGGAACTATGTCCATTGCCGCGACCATCAAACCTATTACTTCCATGCACTGCGCTATGGAAGGAAGAAGAACAGAATGAAGTACTTGACAAGAGCTTAGAAGTTTTGATTTTCTGGCCTCTGTCAGAAAAATCCTCATTTCTACGGAGTCTATTATTGTTCCCAAGAAGGGAACTCTTGTTGACGGGGATAGAGAACTTTTTTCTACGTTCACTTTCCACCCGTGAGATCTGAGAAAGGCCAGGACAATGTCCGTATGAGCCTTTGCTTGTGGCAGAGACGACGCTTGAATCAGTATGTCGTCCAAGTAAGGTACTACTGCAATGCCCCTTGGTCTTAGCACCGCTAGAAGGGACCCTAGTACCTTTGTGAAAATTCTTGGAGCAGTGGCTAATCCGAATGGAAGTGCCACAAACTGGTAATGCTTGTCCAGAAAGGCGAACCTTAGGAACCGATGATGTTCCTTGTGGATAGGAATATGTAGATACGCATCCTTTAAATCCACCGTGGTCATGAATTGACCTTCCTGGATGGTAGGAAGAATTGTCCGAATGGTTTCCATTTTGAACGATGGAACCTTGAGAAATTTGTTTAGGATCTTGAGATCTAAGATTGGTCTGAATGTTCCCTCTTTTTTGGGAACTATGAACAGATTGGAGTAGAATCCCATCCCTTGTTCTCCTAATGGAACAGAATGAATCACTCCCATTTTTAACAGGTCTTCTACACAATGTAAGAATGCCTGTCTTTTTATGTGGTCTGAAGACAATTGAGACCTGTGGAACCTTCCCCTTGGGGGTAGCTCCTTGAATTCCAGAAGATAACCTTGGGAGACTATTTCTAGCGCCCAAGGATCCAGAACATCTCTTGCCCAAGCCTGAGCGAAAAGAGAAAGTCTGCCCCCCACCAGATCCGGTCCCGGATCGGGGGCCAACATCTCATGCTGTCTTGGTAGCAGTGGCAGGTTTCTTGGCCTGCTTACCTTTGTTCCAGCCTTGCATTGGCCTCCAGGCTGGCTTGGTTTGAGAAGTATTACCCTCTTGCTTAGAGGATGTAGAACTTGAGGCTGGTCAGTTTCTGCGAAAGGGACGAAAATTTGGTTTATTTTTAGCCTTAAAAGTCCTATCCTGAGGAAGGGCGTGGCCCTTACCCCCAGTGATATCTGAAATAATCTCTTTCAAGTCAGGGCCAAACAGCGTTTTCCCCTTGAAAGGTATGTTAAGCAATTTGTTCTTGGAGGATGCATCCGCTGACCAAGACTTTAGCCAAAGCGCTCTGCGCGCCACAATAGCAAACCCTGAATTTTTCGCCGCTAATCTAGCTAATTGCAAAGTGGCGTCTAAAGTAAAAGAGTTAGCCAATTTAAGAGCGTGAACTCTGTCCATAATCTCCTCATAAGAAGAATCTTTATCGAGCGACTTTTCTAGTTCATCGAACCAGAAACACGCTGCTGTAGTGACAGGAACAATGCATGAAATTGGTTGTAGAAGGTAACCTTGCTGAACAAACATCTTTTTAAGCAAACCCTCTAATTTTTTATCCATAGGATCTTTGAAAGCACAACTATCTTCTATAGGGATAGTAGTGCGTTTGTTTAGAGTAGAAACCGCCCCCTCGACCTTGGGGACTGTCTGCCATAATTCCTTTCTGGGGTCGACCATAGGAAATAATTTCTTAAATATAGGGGGAGGGACAAAAGGTATGCCGGGCCTTTCCCATTCTTTGTTTACAATGTCCGCCACCCGCTTGGGTATAGGAAAAGCTTCGGGGGGCCCCGGGACCTCTAGGAACTTGTCCATCTTACATAATTTCTCTGGAATGACCAAATTGTCACAATCATCCAGAGTAGACAACACCTCCTTAAGCAGAGCGCGGAGATGTTCCAATTTAAATTTGAATGTAATCACATCAGGTTCAGCTTGTTGAGAAATTTTCCCTGAATCTGAAATTTCTCCCTCAGACAAAACCTCCCTGGCCCCCTCAGACTGGTGTAGGGGCATGTCAGAACCATTATCATCAGCGTCCTCATGCTCTTCAGTATTTTCTAAAACAGAGCAGTCGCGCTTTCGCTGATAAGTGGGCATTTTGGCTAAAATGTTTTTGATAGAATTATCCATTACAGCCGTTAATTGTTGCATAGTAAGGAGTAGTGGCGCACTAGATGTACTAGGGGCCTCCTGTGTGGGCAAGACTGGCGTAGACGAAGGAGGGGATGATGCAGTACCATGCTTACTCCCCTCACTTGAGGAATCATCTTGGGCATCATTTTCTCTAAATTGTTTGTCACATACATCACATCTATTTAAATGAGAAGGAACCTTGGCTTCCTCACATACAGAACATAGTCTATCTGATAGTTCAGACATGTTAAACAGGCATAAACTTGATAACAAAGTACAAAAAACGTTTTAAAATAAAACCGTTACTGTCACTTTAAATTTTAAACTGAACACACTTTATTACTGAATATGTGAAAAAGTATGAAGGAATTGTTCAAAATTCACCAAAATTTCACCACAGTGTCATAAAGCCTTAAAATTATTGCACACCAAATTTGAAAGCTTTAACTCTTAAAATAACGGAACCGGAGCCGTTTTTATATTTAACCCCTATACAGTCCCTGGTATCTGCTTTGCTGAGACCCAACCAAGCCCAGAGGGGAATACGATACCAAATGACGCCTTCAGTAAGCTTTTTCTATGTATCTGAGCTCCTCACACATGCATCTGCATGCCTTGCTTCCCAAAAACAACTGCGCATTAGTGGCGCGAAAATGAGGCTCTGCCTATGATTAGAGAAGGCCCCCAGTGAAAAAGGTGTCCAATACAGTGCCTGCCGTTTCTTTAACATAATTCCCAAGAATAAAATAACTCCTCAAAGCTATAAACTATTAAAAATGCTTATAAATCAATCGTTTTAGCCCAGAAAAATGTCTACCAGTCTTTAAAGCCCTTGTGAAGCCCTTTATTCTTATTTAATAAAAATGGCTTACCGGATCCCATAGGGAAAATGACAGCTTCCAGCATTACCAAGTCTTGTTAGAAATGTGTCATACCTCAAGCAGCAAAAGTCTGCTCACTGTTTCCCCCAACTGAAGTTAATTCCTCTCAACAGTCCTGTGTGGAAACAGCCATCGATTTTAGTAACGGTTGCTAAAATCATTTTCCTCTTACAAACAGAAATCTTCATCTCTTTTCTGTTTCAGAGTAAATAGTACATACCAGCACTATTTTAAAATAACAAACTCTTGATTGAAGAATAAAAACTACATTTAAACACCAAAAAACTCTGAGCCATCTCCGTGGAGATGTTGCCTGTGCAACGGCAAAGAGAATGACTGGGGAAGGCGGAGCCTAGGAGGGATCATGTGACCAGCTTTGCTGGGCTCTTTGCCATTTCCTGTTGGGGAAGAGAATATCCCACAAGTAAGGATGACGCCGTGGACCGGACACACCTATGTTGGAGAAATCTGCCCCTGATTACCCACTTTACTGCCTGGTTTGCAGAGGCTTATATACCTGGAAGGAATATAAGCGTTGATGAATCCCTGATGAAGTATAAGGGAAGGCTGAGATTCAAGCAGTATATTCCTTCCAAGCGCTCCAGGTATGAAGTAAAGGTGTATAAGCTCTGTGAGAGCGAGACTGGGTATACTCAGGCCTTCCGGGTGTACGAGGGAAAGGATATCCACCTTGACCCTCCAGGCTGCCCAGAACATATGGGAACCACTGGAAAGATGGTCTGGGACCTGATATTACCCCTAATGAACAAAGGGTATCACTTGTACTTAGATAATTATTATACAAGTGTCCTTTTGTTCAAGCTACTGTATTGTTTTGATACAGTAGCTTGCGGTACAAATAAAAAAAAACGTGCAGGTTTCCCAAGACAACTTGCACACACCCGGCTACGAAAGGGGGAGACCTCAGCTATGCGCCAAGAGGAGTGGTTGGCACTTAAGTACAGAGACAAGAAGGATGTACACCTTCTTATCACCATCCACACAGAGAGGACTGTGGAGGTCTCTGTACGTGGCAGAGCTGAGAGCACAATGAAGCCAGTGTGCATCAAGGCCTATAACCGGCATATGGGTGGGGTTGATCTAGCAGATCAGTTGCTGCAGCCCTACCTAATTATGTGGAAGACAAAGGCCTGGTACAAAAAGGTTGCAATTTACTTAATGCAGATTGCAACCCACAACACTTTTTTGTTGTTCAAAAAAGCAAACCCCGGAATGAAACTGACTTTTTTACAGTTTCAGCTCCAGATCATTTCGGGGATTTTGTACTACGATGCACCTGCTCCCCGGGCGGTGATGGGAGAGAGCAGAGTTGGGGCTACCCATTTTATTTTCAAAATCTCCCCTACTGCGGCAAAGCAGAATCGTCAGAAGAAATGCAGAGTCTGTACCAAGAGGGGGTAGAGAAGGGACACCACCTTTTACTGTCCTGATTGCCCTGGGCAGCATGGACTCTGCATTGGGGACTGCTTCAAGCGGTATCACACTGGTAAATTTTTTATTTTTATTTTTACATTTGCCATTGTGTTGTTTGTTTTGTTTTGTTTTTTTTGGGGGGGGGTTACATTTACTGTTACTGAGTTTTTTCTTTTTTACTTTTACTGTGCCAGATTTTTAAATTTCACTGTTCTATTTGTTATAAGTTCTATAATTGGTGCTGTATTTTATCAAACCCCTGTCAAACCTGTGCATGGGGGGTATGGGTGTACTCAGGGGGTCTTCAAGAAAACAACCTGAAGTGTTGTCTTGCAATAACTTACAACAGTCTCTCCTAAATCACAGTCAAAACGCAATGTGTGTGTAAACATTTAAATTGTAAAATTCTCCAATTTTTTGGGCTAAAACGGTTGCATCAAAGTACTCCATATACAATACCTTGGTGTGTCAACATTTCAAAAATATACACTTTCATGGCAATAAATAAAACTGGGGTATGTGATAGGCTCCAAACTAATGATAGGCCTATCAGCTGAAATACTCTCACTTTTAAAAACTAAAATTACAAGTCATAAAATTGTAACATAACCTTCCCAAAATCCTGGCAAACCTATGCATGGGGGGCATAGGTGTACTCAGGAGGTCTTGCAGAAAACAACCTGGCGTGTTTTTTTGCAATAACTTACAACAGGCTCTCCTAAATCATAGCAAAAAAGCAATGTGTGTGTAAAAATGAAAGAAATACCACCACACACTTTCTCCAATTTTTTGGGCTAAAACAGTTGCATCAAAGGCATCAAAACACCCCATTAACAATACATTGGGGTCTCAACTTCTGAAATACATGCACATTCATGGCGAGAAAATAAATTGGGGTATATAAAAAGCCCCCTAAAAGAAGATAGTCAAAGAAGATATGTTAAATTTGAAAAAAATCACAAACACATGTAAGAAGTTTGGCATTGCAAACCCCAACCAACCCAACAAACCAATGCATAGGTGGTATCAATGTATTCAGGAGATCTTGCTGAACAAATATTGGGGTGTTCTTTGGCAGTAACACATAACAGGAACTGAGAATCCATGCCTAAAGTACAATTTGTGTGAAAAATAACACAAAATAATGACTACCCAAAAGTTTGACAAAGACTGGTGGTTGAATTAGTGCATGGAAAGTGTAAAAATACCAGCATTTGAAATACCCTAAGGTGTCTACGTTTCAAAAATATATGGTTTGATGATGGTAAATTACATTGGCCAGCTTCAGAAATTACCTAAATATGACATGGGTGCATGATGACAAATGTGAAAATTCCTAGTTGGAAAATTGGAATGCGCCCCCTAAAAATAAGGCCTTTTAGCCCCCTGAGAACCCAACAAACCTTTTCATGGGTGGTATCACTGTACTCAGGAGATGTTGTTGAACATATATTGAGGTGTTTTTTTGCATTAACACATAACAGGAACTAAGAATTTATGCCTAAAGTACAACGTGTGTGAAAAATAACACAAAAAAAGGACTACCCAAAAGTTTGACAAAGACTAACGGTTGAATTAGTGCATGGAAAGTGCTAAAATACCAGCATTTAAAATACCCTAGGGTGTCTACTTTTTCAAAGATATATGGTTTGATGGGGGTAAATTACATTGGCCGGCTTCAGAAATTATCCAAATAGGACATGGGTGCACAATGACAGATGTGAAAATTCCAAGTTGAAAAACTGGAATGCGCCCCCTAAAAATAAAGCCTTTTAGCCCCCAGAGAACCCAACACACCTATACATGGGTGGTATCACTGTACTCCGAACATGTTGTGGTGTTATTTGGCAGCAACCCTTAACATTCTCAGTAAATGTATTCTTAAATTGCTATTTTGTCAAAAAAAAAAAATTCTTTCAAATTTTTGGCATAGATTGGTGGTAAATTGGTTGCATGAAAAGAGTCAAAATACCCCAAGTTTAATACCTTAGGTTGTCTTCTTTTTAAAAAGATATACATGTGAAGGGTTATTCAGTGATTCCGGACAGATATCAGTGTTCCAATGTAACTATCGCTAATTTTGAAAAAAAAATTGTTTTGAAATAGCAAAGTGCTACTTGTACTTATTGCCCTATAACTTGCAAAAAAAAGCAAAGAACATGTAAACATTGGGTATTTCTAAGCTAAACTAAGGGCAACATTTAGAAACTATTTAGCATGGGAGTTTTTTTGTAGTTGTAGAAGTGTAACAGATTTTGGGGGTCAAAGTTAGAAAAAGTGTGTGGTTTTTTTTTCATTTTTTCCTGCTATTTTATATTTTTTTAATAGCAAATTATAAGATATTATGAAAATAATGGTATCTTTAGAAAGTCCATTTAATGGCGAGAAAAACTGTATATAATATGCGTGGGTTCAGTAAATGAGTAAAAAGAAAATTACAGCTAAACACAAACACAGCAAAAATGTAAAAATAGCCTTGGTCCCAAACGGACAGAAAATGGAAAAGTGCTGTGGTCCTTAAGGGGTTAATTAAATACAGAACTCTGGGCTCATAAATTTAAATAAAAATATTGTGCAGGTAATACAAATTGGAATGAGCAGTTATCTCAGAAAGAAATCAGACAAATCAATGATAAAATGTGTACAAGAATAGTCTCAGTACAAGAGAAGCCCTGTATAATATTGTACAATGGCTCCGATCCATTAGACAAGCTGCAGATAACTTATGCACAACAGCACAAATGCCATGAAACACAAATGCTGCATGTGCACTAGTGACTCTCAATTGACCAGTCATTTTTATATATCCATATCAATATATATTACAGATGTTTATTAAAAAAAAGAAGAAGAAATGTCCCTGATCAATAGCTACAGTGAATAATAAATGGCCAGGAAACTGGGCAACACTTAGGTATCTAAAGCTTCTCAGATCGCATTTCTTCTATTATCTATGCAATATTAATTGGTTACAATTTGCACTGGTGGTAGAATACATTGGTGCCACGTTATACATGTAATGTGAGCGTAGTGTTGTCTTTAATTTAATGTTGCAGTGTGATGTAACTGATGATTATGTCACATGATTATTGATGATGTCATTAAACAAACCCTATTGGCAATTTGCTCTTATTGTCAACTGAAATTATTATTTCAACCTTCTCTAATCATTCACCTTCCCCAGTCGTACAAACCCCGCAGGTTATTCCCGCGCTCATTCACTGCTTCCTCTCCAGATAGAACAACGATAGTTTGTTTAGACATAGAAAGAACAGTTTTACCTCTACATCTTGATAGTGCTTCCAAAGGGCTTTAACAGACCTGGATAAATAAAAAAACATAATTTATGTAATAACTTACCTGATAAATTCATTTCTTTCATATTAGCAAGAGTCCATGAGCTAGTGACATATGGGATATACATTCCTACCAGGAGGGGCAAAGTTTCCCAAACCTCAAAATGCCTATAAATATACCCCTCACCACACCCACAAATCAGTTTAACGAATAGCTAAGAAGTGGTTTGATAAGAAAAAAGTGCGAAGCATAAAAATAAGGAATTGGAATAATTGTGCTTTATACAAAATAATCATAACTACCACAAAAAAGGGTGGGCCTCATGGACTCTTGCTAATATGAAAGAAATGAATTTATCAGGTAAGTTCTTACATAAATTATGTTTTCTTTCATGTAATTAGCAAGAGTCCATGAGCTAGTGACGTATGGGATAATGACTACCCAAGATGTGGATCTTCCACGCAAGAGTCACTAGAGAGGGAGGGATAAAATAAAGACAGCCAATTCCGCTGAAAAAAATCCACACCCAAAAATAAAGTTTAAATCTTATAAAGAAAAAAACTGAAAATATAAGCAGAAGAATCAAACTGAAACAGCTGCCTGAAGTACTTTTCTACCAAAAACTGCTTCAGAAGAAGAAAACACATCAAAATGGTAGAATTTAGTAAAAGTATGCAAAGAAGACCAAGTTGCTGCTTTGCAAATCTGATCAACCGAAGCTTCATTCCTAAACGCCCAGGAAGTAGAAACTGACCTAGTAGAATGAGCTGTAATCCTTTGAGGCGGAGTTTTACCCGACTCGACATAAGCATGATGAATTAAAGATTTCAACCAAGATGCCAAAGAAATGGCAGAAGCCTTCTGACCTTTCCTAGAACCGGAAAAGATAACAAATAGACTAGAAGTCTTTCGGAAATTCTTAGTAGCTTCAACATAATATTTCAAAGCTCTAACTACATCCAAAGAAAGCAATGATTTCTCCTTAGAATTCTTAGGATTAGGACATAATGAAGGAACCACAATTTCTCTACTAATGTTGTTAGAATTCACAACCTTAGGTAAAAATTTAAAAGAAGTTCGCAACACCGCCTTTTCCTGGTGAAAAATCAGAAAAGGAAACTCACAAGAAAGAGCAGATAATTCAGAAACCCTTCTGGCAGAAGAGATGGCCAAAAGGAACAAAACTTTCCAAGAAAGTAATTTAATGTCCAATGAATGCATAGGTTCAAACGGAGGAGCTTGAAGGAGGAGAAATTGACTTAATGACAGGTTTTATATGAACCAAAGCTTGTACAAAACAATGAATATCAGGAAGATTAGCAATCTTTCTGTGAAAAAGAACAGAAAGAGCAGAGATTTGTCCTTTCAAGGAACTTGTAGACAAACCTTTATCCAAACCATCCTGAAGAAACTCTAAAATTCTCGGAATTCTAAAAGAATGCCAGGAAAAATGATGAGAAAGACAACAAGAAATATAATTTGCATACAAAGAGAGAAGCGCTCTACCAGGAACGAACAACAGCTCAATGGCTTGTTCTATGGCGATTTACCACCCGGAAGCAGCCTCTTTTAGACCAGTGTGCTTTTCACAGAAGAAAACTTTCCTGAAGTATATCAGTCTGATCCCGCCAAGTAAGGTCAGTCCAGCCCCGAAATACCAGGCAATTCTCCTCTGAACAAGGAACATGACAACCCCAGACGATCGTTTCGGCCTCCTATGGGCCTCGTCAGTGAGGTGCAGCCACATTCCTCTAAGCACACTGGGCAAGGAGTCCACGTCTGGTTTCCCCCATCACCCATAGGGAGACTTCCCCAGGGTCATAATAATTTGCATACAAAGAGAGAAGCGCTCTACCAGGAACGAACAACAGCTCAATGGCTTGTTCTATGGCGATTTACCACCCGGAAGCAGCCTCTTTTAGACCAGTGTGCTTTTCACAGAAGAAAACTTTCCTGAAGTATATCAGTCTGATCCCGCCAAGTAAGGTCAGTCCAGCCCCGAAATACCAGGCAATTCTCCTCTGAACAAGGAACATGACAACCCCAGACGATCGTTTCGGCCTCCTATGGGCCTCGTCAGTGAGGTGCAGCCACATTCCTCTAAGCACACTGGGCAAGGAGTCCACGTCTGGTTTCCCCCATCACCCATAGGGAGACTTCCCCAGGGTCATAATAATTTGCATACAAAGAGAGAAGCGCTCTACCAGGAACGAACAACAGCTCAATGGCTTGTTCTATGGCGATTTACCACCCGGAAGCAGCCTCTTTTAGACCAGTGTGCTTTTCACAGAAGAAAACTTTCCTGAAGTATATCAGTCTGATCCCGCCAAGTAAGGTCAGTCCAGCCCCGAAATACCAGGCAATTCTCCTCTGAACAAGGAACATGACAACCCCAGACGATCGTTTCGGCCTCCTATGGGCCTCGTCAGTGAGGTGCAGCCACATTCCTCTAAGCACACTGGGCAAGGAGTCCACGTCTGGTTTCCCCCATCACCCATAGGGAGACTTCCCCAGGGTCATAATAATTTGCATACAAAGAGAGAAGCGCTCTACCAGGAACGAACAACAGCTCAATGGCTTGTTCTATGGCGATTTACCACCCGGAAGCAGCCTCTTTTAGACCAGTGTGCTTTTCACAGAAGAAAACTTTCCTGAAGTATATCAGTCTGATCCCGCCAAGTAAGGTCAGTCCAGCCCCGAAATACCAGGCAATTCTCCTCTGAACAAGGAACATGACAACCCCAGACGATCGTTTCGGCCTCCTATGGGCCTCGTCAGTGAGGTGCAGCCACATTCCTCTAAGCACACTGGGCAAGGAGTCCACGTCTGGTTTCCCCCATCACCCATAGGGAGACTTCCCCAGGGTCATAATAATTTGCATACAAAGAGAGAAGCGCTCTACCAGGAACGAACAACAGCTCAATGGCTTGTTCTATGGCGATTTACCACCCGGAAGCAGCCTCTTTTAGACCAGTGTGCTTTTCACAGAAGAAAACTTTCCTGAAGTATATCAGTCTGATCCCGCCAAGTAAGGTCAGTCCAGCCCCGAAATACCAGGCAATTCTCCTCTGAACAAGGAACATGACAACCCCAGACGATCGTTTCGGCCTCCTATGGGCCTCGTCAGTGAGGTGCAGCCACATTCCTCTAAGCACACTGGGCAAGGAGTCCACGTCTGGTTTCCCCCATCACCCATAGGGAGACTTCCCCAGGGTCATAATAATTTGCATACAAAGAGAGAAGCGCTCTACCAGGAACGAACAACAGCTCAATGGCTTGTTCTATGGCGATTTACCACCCGGAAGCAGCCTCTTTTAGACCAGTGTGCTTTTCACAGAAGAAAACTTTCCTGAAGTATATCAGTCTGATCCCGCCAAGTAAGGTCAGTCCAGCCCCGAAATACCAGGCAATTCTCCTCTGAACAAGGAACATGACAACCCCAGACGATCGTTTCGGCCTCCTATGGGCCTCGTCAGTGAGGTGCAGCCACATTCCTCTAAGCACACTGGGCAAGGAGTCCACGTCTGGTTTCCCCCATCACCCATAGGGAGACTTCCCCAGGGTCATAATAATTTGCATACAAAGAGAGAAGCGCTCTACCAGGAACGAACAACAGCTCAATGGCTTGTTCTATGGCGATTTACCACCCGGAAGCAGCCTCTTTTAGACCAGTGTGCTTTTCACAGAAGAAAACTTTCCTGAAGTATATCAGTCTGATCCCGCCAAGTAAGGTCAGTCCAGCCCCGAAATACCAGGCAATTCTCCTCTGAACAAGGAACATGACAACCCCAGACGATCGTTTCGGCCTCCTATGGGCCTCGTCAGTGAGGTGCAGCCACATTCCTCTAAGCACACTGGGCAAGGAGTCCACGTCTGGTTTCCCCCATCACCCATAGGGAGACTTCCCCAGGGTCATAATAATTTGCATACAAAGAGAGAAGCGCTCTACCAGGAACGAACAACAGCTCAATGGCTTGTTCTATGGCGATTTACCACCCGGAAGCAGCCTCTTTTAGACCAGTGTGCTTTTCACAGAAGAAAACTTTCCTGAAGTATATCAGTCTGATCCCGCCAAGTAAGGTCAGTCCAGCCCCGAAATACCAGGCAATTCTCCTCTGAACAAGGAACATGACAACCCCAGACGATCGTTTCGGCCTCCTATGGGCCTCGTCAGTGAGGTGCAGCCACATTCCTCTAAGCACACTGGGCAAGGAGTCCACGTCTGGTTTCCCCCATCACCCATAGGGAGACTTCCCCAGGGTCATAATAATTTGCATACAAAGAGAGAAGCGCTCTACCAGGAACGAACAACAGCTCAAGGGCTTGTTCTATGGCGATTTACCACCCGGAAGCAGCCTCTTTTAGACCAGTGTGCTTTTCACAGAAGAAAACTTTCCTGAAGTATATCAGTCTGATCCCGCCAAGTAAGGTCAGTCCAGCCCCGAAATACCAGGCAATTCTCCTCTGAACAAGGAACATGACAACCCCAGACGATCGTTTCGGCCTCCTATGGGCCTCGTCAGTGAGGTGCAGCCACATTCCTCTAAGCACACTGTCATGTTCCTTGTTCAGAGGAGAATTGCCTGGTATTTCGGGGCTGGACTGACCTTAATTGGCAGGATCAGACTGATATACTTCAGGAAAGTTTTCTTCTGTGAAAAGCACACTGGTCTAAAAGAGGCTGCTTCCGGGTGGTAAATCGCCATAGAACAAGCCACTGAGCTGTTGTTCGTTCCTGGTAGAGCGCTTCTCTCTTTGTATGCAAATTATTATGACCCTGGGGAAGTCTCCCTATGGGTGATGGGGGAAACCAGACGTGGACTCCTTGCCCAGTGTGCTTAGAGGAATGTGGCTGCACCTCACTGACGAGGCCCATAGGAGGCCGAAACGATCGTCTGGGGTTGTCATGTTCCTTGTTCAGAGGAGAATTGCCTGGTATTTCGGGGCTGGACTGACCTTAATTGGCAGGATCAGACTGATATACTTCAGGAAAGTTTTCTTCTGTGAAAAGCACACTGGTCTAAAAGAGGCTGCTTCCGGGTGGTAAATCGCCATAGAACAAGCCACTGAGCTGTTGTTCGTTCCTGGTAGAGCGCTTCTCTCTTTGTATGCAAATTATTATGACCCTGGGGAAGTCTCCCTATGGGTGATGGGGGAAACCAGACGTGGACTCCTTGCCCAGTGTGCTTAGAGGAATGTGGCTGCACCTCACTGACGAGGCCCATAGGAGGCCGAAACGATCGTCTGGGGTTGTCATGTTCCTTGTTCAGAGGAGAATTGCCTGGTATTTCGGGGCTGGACTGACCTTAATTGGCAGGATCAGACTGATATACTTCAGGAAAGTTTTCTTCTGTGAAAAGCACACTGGTCTAAAAGAGGCTGCTTCCGGGTGGTAAATCGCCATAGAACAAGCCACTGAGCTGTTGTTCGTTCCTGGTAGAGCGCTTCTCTCTTTGTATGCAAATTATTATGACCCTGGGGAAGTCTCCCTATGGGTGATGGGGGAAACCAGACGTGGACTCCTTGCCCAGTGTGCTTAGAGGAATGTGGCTGCACCTCACTGACGAGGCCCATAGGAGGCCGAAACGATCGTCTGGGGTTGTCATGTTCCTTGTTCAGAGGAGAATTGCCTGGTATTTCGGGGCTGGACTGACCTTAATTGGCAGGATCAGACTGATATACTTCAGGAAAGTTTTCTTCTGTGAAAAGCACACTGGTCTAAAAGAGGCTGCTTCCGGGTGGTAAATCGCCATAGAACAAGCCACTGAGCTGTTGTTCGTTCCTGGTAGAGCGCTTCTCTCTTTGTATGCAAATTATTATGACCCTGGGGAAGTCTCCCTATGGGTGATGGGGGAAACCAGACGTGGACTCCTTGCCCAGTGTGCTTAGAGGAATGTGGCTGCACCTCACTGACGAGGCCCATAGGAGGCCGAAACGATCGTCTGGGGTTGTCATGTTCCTTGTTCAGAGGAGAATTGCCTGGTATTTCGGGGCTGGACTGACCTTAATTGGCAGGATCAGACTGATATACTTCAGGAAAGTTTTCTTCTGTGAAAAGCACACTGGTCTAAAAGAGGCTGCTTCCGGGTGGTAAATCGCCATAGAACAAGCCACTGAGCTGTTGTTCGTTCCTGGTAGAGCGCTTCTCTCTTTGTATGCAAATTATTATGACCCTGGGGAAGTCTCCCTATGGGTGATGGGGGAAACCAGACGTGGACTCCTTGCCCAGTGTGCTTAGAGGAATGTGGCTGCACCTCACTGACGAGGCCCATAGGAGGCCGAAACGATCGTCTGGGGTTGTCATGTTCCTTGTTCAGAGGAGAATTGCCTGGTATTTCGGGGCTGGACTGACCTTAATTGGCAGGATCAGACTGATATACTTCAGGAAAGTTTTCTTCTGTGAAAAGCACACTGGTCTAAAAGAGGCTGCTTCCGGGTGGTAAATCGCCATAGAACAAGCCACTGAGCTGTTGTTCGTTCCTGGTAGAGCGCTTCTCTCTTTGTATGCAAATTATTATGACCCTGGGGAAGTCTCCCTATGGGTGATGGGGGAAACCAGACGTGGACTCCTTGCCCAGTGTGCTTAGAGGAATGTGGCTGCACCTCACTGACGAGGCCCATAGGAGGCCGAAACGATCGTCTGGGGTTGTCATGTTCCTTGTTCAGAGGAGAATTGCCTGGTATTTCGGGGCTGGACTGACCTTAATTGGCAGGATCAGACTGATATACTTCAGGAAAGTTTTCTTCTGTGAAAAGCACACTGGTCTAAAAGAGGCTGCTTCCGGGTGGTAAATCGCCATAGAACAAGCCACTGAGCTGTTGTTCGTTCCTGGTAGAGCGCTTCTCTCTTTGTATGCAAATTATTATGACCCTGGGGAAGTCTCCCTATGGGTGATGGGGGAAACCAGACGTGGACTCCTTGCCCAGTGTGCTTAGAGGAATGTGGCTGCACCTCACTGACGAGGCCCATAGGAGGCCGAAACGATCGTCTGGGGTTGTCATGTTCCTTGTTCAGAGGAGAATTGCCTGGTATTTCGGGGCTGGACTGACCTTAATTGGCAGGATCAGACTGATATACTTCAGGAAAGTTTTCTTCTGTGAAAAGCACACTGGTCTAAAAGAGGCTGCTTCCGGGTGGTAAATCGCCATAGAACAAGCCACTGAGCTGTTGTTCGTTCCTGGTAGAGCGCTTCTCTCTTTGTATGCAAATTATTATGACCCTGGGGAAGTCTCCCTATGGGTGATGGGGGAAACCAGACGTGGACTCCTTGCCCAGTGTGCTTAGAGGAATGTGGCTGCACCTCACTGACGAGGCCCATAGGAGGCCGAAACGATCGTCTGGGGTTGTCATGTTCCTTGTTCAGAGGAGAATTGCCTGGTATTTCGGGGCTGGACTGACCTTAATTGGCAGGATCAGACTGATATACTTCAGGAAAGTTTTCTTCTGTGAAAAGCACACTGGTCTAAAAGAGGCTGCTTCCGGGTGGTAAATCGCCATAGAACAAGCCACTGAGCTGTTGTTCGTTCCTGGTAGAGCGCTTCTCTCTTTGTATGCAAATTATTATGACCCTGGGGAAGTCTCCCTATGGGTGATGGGGGAAACCAGACGTGGACTCCTTGCCCAGTGTGCTTAGAGGAATGTGGCTGCACCTCACTGACGAGGCCCATAGGAGGCCGAAACGATCGTCTGGGGTTGTCATGTTCCTTGTTCAGAGGAGAATTGCCTGGTATTTCGGGGCTGGACTGACCTTAATTGGCAGGATCAGACTGATATACTTCAGGAAAGTTTTCTTCTGTGAAAAGCACACTGGTCTAAAAGAGGCTGCTTCCGGGTGGTAAATCGCCATAGAACAAGCCACTGAGCTGTTGTTCGTTCCTGGTAGAGCGCTTCTCTCTTTGTATGCAAATTATTATGACCCTGGGGAAGTCTCCCTATGGGTGATGGGGGAAACCAGACGTGGACTCCTTGCCCAGTGTGCTTAGAGGAATGTGGCTGCACCTCACTGACGAGGCCCATAGGAGGCCGAAACGATCGTCTGGGGTTGTCATGTTCCTTGTTCAGAGGAGAATTGCCTGGTATTTCGGGGCTGGACTGACCTTAATTGGCAGGATCAGACTGATATACTTCAGGAAAGTTTTCTTCTGTGAAAAGCACACTGGTCTAAAAGAGGCTGCTTCCGGGTGGTAAATCGCCATAGAACAAGCCACTGAGCTGTTGTTCGTTCCTGGTAGAGCGCTTCTCTCTTTGTATGCAAATTATTATGACCCTGGGGAAGTCTCCCTATGGGTGATGGGGGAAACCAGACGTGGACTCCTTGCCCAGTGTGCTTAGAGGAATGTGGCTGCACCTCACTGACGAGGCCCATAGGAGGCCGAAACGATCGTCTGGGGTTGTCATGTTCCTTGTTCAGAGGAGAATTGCCTGGTATTTCGGGGCTGGACTGACCTTAATTGGCAGGATCAGACTGATATACTTCAGGAAAGTTTTCTTCTGTGAAAAGCACACTGGTCTAAAAGAGGCTGCTTCCGGGTGGTAAATCGCCATAGAACAAGCCACTGAGCTGTTGTTCGTTCCTGGTAGAGCGCTTCTCTCTTTGTATGCAAATTATTATGACCCTGGGGAAGTCTCCCTATGGGTGATGGGGGAAACCAGACGTGGACTCCTTGCCCAGTGTGCTTAGAGGAATGTGGCTGCACCTCACTGACGAGGCCCATAGGAGGCCGAAACGATCGTCTGGGGTTGTCATGTTCCTTGTTCAGAGGAGAATTGCCTGGTATTTCGGGGCTGGACTGACCTTAATTGGCAGGATCAGACTGATATACTTCAGGAAAGTTTTCTTCTGTGAAAAGCACACTGGTCTAAAAGAGGCTGCTTCCGGGTGGTAAATCGCCATAGAACAAGCCACTGAGCTGTTGTTCGTTCCTGGTAGAGCGCTTCTCTCTTTGTATGCAAATTATTATGACCCTGGGGAAGTCTCCCTATGGGTGATGGGGGAAACCAGACGTGGACTCCTTGCCCAGTGTGCTTAGAGGAATGTGGCTGCACCTCACTGACGAGGCCCATAGGAGGCCGAAACGATCGTCTGGGGTTGTCATGTTCCTTGTTCAGAGGAGAATTGCCTGGTATTTCGGGGCTGGACTGACCTTAATTGGCAGGATCAGACTGATATACTTCAGGAAAGTTTTCTTCTGTGAAAAGCACACTGGTCTAAAAGAGGCTGCTTCCGGGTGGTAAATCGCCATAGAACAAGCCACTGAGCTGTTGTTCGTTCCTGGTAGAGCGCTTCTCTCTTTGTATGCAAATTATTATGACCCTGGGGAAGTCTCCCTATGGGTGATGGGGGAAACCAGACGTGGACTCCTTGCCCAGTGTGCTTAGAGGAATGTGGCTGCACCTCACTGACGAGGCCCATAGGAGGCCGAAACGATCGTCTGGGGTTGTCATGTTCCTTGTTCAGAGGAGAATTGCCTGGTATTTCGGGGCTGGACTGACCTTAATTGGCAGGATCAGACTGATATACTTCAGGAAAGTTTTCTTCTGTGAAAAGCACACTGGTCTAAAAGAGGCTGCTTCCGGGTGGTAAATCGCCATAGAACAAGCCACTGAGCTGTTGTTCGTTCCTGGTAGAGCGCTTCTCTCTTTGTATGCAAATTATTATGACCCTGGGGAAGTCTCCCTATGGGTGATGGGGGAAACCAGACGTGGACTCCTTGCCCAGTGTGCTTAGAGGAATGTGGCTGCACCTCACTGACGAGGCCCATAGGAGGCCGAAACGATCGTCTGGGGTTGTCATGTTCCTTGTTCAGAGGAGAATTGCCTGGTATTTCGGGGCTGGACTGACCTTAATTGGCAGGATCAGACTGATATACTTCAGGAAAGTTTTCTTCTGTGAAAAGCACACTGGTCTAAAAGAGGCTGCTTCCGGGTGGTAAATCGCCATAGAACAAGCCACTGAGCTGTTGTTCGTTCCTGGTAGAGCGCTTCTCTCTTTGTATGCAAATTATTATGACCCTGGGGAAGTCTCCCTATGGGTGATGGGGGAAACCAGACGTGGACTCCTTGCCCAGTGTGCTTAGAGGAATGTGGCTGCACCTCACTGACGAGGCCCATAGGAGGCCGAAACGATCGTCTGGGGTTGTCATGTTCCTTGTTCAGAGGAGAATTGCCTGGTATTTCGGGGCTGGACTGACCTTAATTGGCAGGATCAGACTGATATACTTCAGGAAAGTTTTCTTCTGTGAAAAGCACACTGGTCTAAAAGAGGCTGCTTCCGGGTGGTAAATCGCCATAGAACAAGCCACTGAGCTGTTGTTCGTTCCTGGTAGAGCGCTTCTCTCTTTGTATGCAAATTATTATGACCCTGGGGAAGTCTCCCTATGGGTGATGGGGGAAACCAGACGTGGACTCCTTGCCCAGTGTGCTTAGAGGAATGTGGCTGCACCTCACTGACGAGGCCCATAGGAGGCCGAAACGATCGTCTGGGGTTGTCATGTTCCTTGTTCAGAGGAGAATTGCCTGGTATTTCGGGGCTGGACTGACCTTAATTGGCAGGATCAGACTGATATACTTCAGGAAAGTTTTCTTCTGTGAAAAGCACACTGGTCTAAAAGAGGCTGCTTCCGGGTGGTAAATCGCCATAGAACAAGCCACTGAGCTGTTGTTCGTTCCTGGTAGAGCGCTTCTCTCTTTGTATGCAAATTATTATGACCCTGGGGAAGTCTCCCTATGGGTGATGGGGGAAACCAGACGTGGACTCCTTGCCCAGTGTGCTTAGAGGAATGTGGCTGCACCTCACTGACGAGGCCCATAGGAGGCCGAAACGATCGTCTGGGGTTGTCATGTTCCTTGTTCAGAGGAGAATTGCCTGGTATTTCGGGGCTGGACTGACCTTAATTGGCAGGATCAGACTGATATACTTCAGGAAAGTTTTCTTCTGTGAAAAGCACACTGGTCTAAAAGAGGCTGCTTCCGGGTGGTAAATCGCCATAGAACAAGCCACTGAGCTGTTGTTCGTTCCTGGTAGAGCGCTTCTCTCTTTGTATGCAAATTATTATGACCCTGGGGAAGTCTCCCTATGGGTGATGGGGGAAACCAGACGTGGACTCCTTGCCCAGTGTGCTTAGAGGAATGTGGCTGCACCTCACTGACGAGGCCCATAGGAGGCCGAAACGATCGTCTGGGGTTGTCATGTTCCTTGTTCAGAGGAGAATTGCCTGGTATTTCGGGGCTGGACTGACCTTAATTGGCAGGATCAGACTGATATACTTCAGGAAAGTTTTCTTCTGTGAAAAGCACACTGGTCTAAAAGAGGCTGCTTCCGGGTGGTAAATCGCCATAGAACAAGCCACTGAGCTGTTGTTCGTTCCTGGTAGAGCGCTTCTCTCTTTGTATGCAAATTATTATGACCCTGGGGAAGTCTCCCTATGGGTGATGGGGGAAACCAGACGTGGACTCCTTGCCCAGTGTGCTTAGAGGAATGTGGCTGCACCTCACTGACGAGGCCCATAGGAGGCCGAAACGATCGTCTGGGGTTGTCATGTTCCTTGTTCAGAGGAGAATTGCCTGGTATTTCGGGGCTGGACTGACCTTAATTGGCAGGATCAGACTGATATACTTCAGGAAAGTTTTCTTCTGTGAAAAGCACACTGGTCTAAAAGAGGCTGCTTCCGGGTGGTAAATCGCCATAGAACAAGCCACTGAGCTGTTGTTCGTTCCTGGTAGAGCGCTTCTCTCTTTGTATGCAAATTATTATGACCCTGGGGAAGTCTCCCTATGGGTGATGGGGGAAACCAGACGTGGACTCCTTGCCCAGTGTGCTTAGAGGAATGTGGCTGCACCTCACTGACGAGGCCCATAGGAGGCCGAAACGATCGTCTGGGGTTGTCATGTTCCTTGTTCAGAGGAGAATTGCCTGGTATTTCGGGGCTGGACTGACCTTAATTGGCAGGATCAGACTGATATACTTCAGGAAAGTTTTCTTCTGTGAAAAGCACACTGGTCTAAAAGAGGCTGCTTCCGGGTGGTAAATCGCCATAGAACAAGCCACTGAGCTGTTGTTCGTTCCTGGTAGAGCGCTTCTCTCTTTGTATGCAAATTATTATGACCCTGGGGAAGTCTCCCTATGGGTGATGGGGGAAACCAGACGTGGACTCCTTGCCCAGTGTGCTTAGAGGAATGTGGCTGCACCTCACTGACGAGGCCCATAGGAGGCCGAAACGATCGTCTGGGGTTGTCATGTTCCTTGTGCAGAGGAGAATTGCCTGGTATTTCGGGGCTGGACTGACCTTAATTGGCAGGATCAGACTGATATACTTCAGGAAAGTTTTCTTCTGTGAAAAGCACACTGGTCTAAAAGAGGCTGCTTCCGGGTGGTAAATCGCCATAGAACAAGCCACTGAGCTGTTGTTCGTTCCTGGTAGAGCGCTTCTCTCTTTGTATGCAAATTATTATGACCCTGGGGAAGTCTCCCTATGGGTGATGGGGGAAACCAGACGTGGACTCCTTGCCCAGTGTGCTTAGAGGAATGTGGCTGCACCTCACTGACGAGGCCCATAGGAGGCCGAAACGATCGTCTGGGGTTGTCATGTTCCTTGTTCAGAGGAGAATTGCCTGGTATTTCGGGGCTGGACTGACCTTAATTGGCAGGATCAGACTGATATACTTCAGGAAAGTTTTCTTCTGTGAAAAGCACACTGGTCTAAAAGAGGCTGCTTCCGGGTGGTAAATCGCCATAGAACAAGCCACTGAGCTGTTGTTCGTTCCTGGTAGAGCGCTTCTCTCTTTGTATGCAAATTATTATGACCCTGGGGAAGTCTCCCTATGGGTGATGGGGGAAACCAGACGTGGACTCCTTGCCCAGTGTGCTTAGAGGAATGTGGCTGCACCTCACTGACGAGGCCCATAGGAGGCCGAAACGATCGTCTGGGGTTGTCATGTTCCTTGTTCAGAGGAGAATTGCCTGGTATTTCGGGGCTGGACTGACCTTAATTGGCAGGATCAGACTGATATACTTCAGGAAAGTTTTCTTCTGTGAAAAGCACACTGGTCTAAAAGAGGCTGCTTCCGGGTGGTAAATCGCCATAGAACAAGCCACTGAGCTGTTGTTCGTTCCTGGTAGAGCGCTTCTCTCTTTGTATGCAAACAAGAAATATAAGTCTTCCAGACTCTATAATATATCTCCCTAGATACGGATTTACGAGCCTGTAACATAGTATTAATCACAGAGTCAGAGAAACCTCTTTGACTAAGAATCAAGCGTTCAATCTCCATACCTTTAAATTTAAGGTTTTGAGATCCTGATGGAAAAAACATAATTTATGTAAGAACTTACCTGATAAATTCATTTCTTTCATATTAACAAGAGTCCATGAGCTAGTGACGTATGGGATATACATTCCTACCAGGAGGGGCAAAGTTTCCCAAACCTTAAAATGCCTATAAATACACCCCTCACCACACCCACAAATCAGTTTAACGAATAGCCAAGAAGTGGGGTGATAAGAAAAAAAGTGCGAAGCATATAAAATAAGGAATTGGAATAATTGTGCTTTATACAAAAAAATCATAACCACCACAAAAAAGGGTGGGCCTCATGGACTCTTGTTAATATGAAAGAAATGAATTTATCAGGTAAGTTCTTACATAAATTATGTTTTCTTTCATGTAATTAACAAGAGTCCATGAGCTAGTGACGTATGGGATAATGACTACCCAAGATGTGGATCTTTCCACACAAGAGTCACTAGAGAGGGAGGGATAAAATAAAGACAGCCAATTCCTGCTGAAAATAATCCACACCCAAAATAAAGTTTAACAAAAAACATAAGCAGAAGATTCAAACTGAAACCGCTGCCTGAAGAACTTTTCTACCAAAAACTGCTTCAGAAGAAGAAAATACATAAAAATGGTAGAATTTAGTAAAAGTATGCAAAGAGGACCAAGTTGCTGCTTTGCAGATCTGGTCAACCGAAGCTTCATTCCTAAACGCCCAGGAAGTAGATACTGACCTAGTAGAATGAGCTGTAATTCTCTGAGGCGGAATTTTACCCGACTCAACATAGGCAAGATGAATTAAAGATTTCAACCAAGATGCCAAAGAAATGGCAGAAGCTTTCTGGCCTTTCCTAGAACCGGAAAAGATAACAAATAGACTAGAAGTCTTACAGAAAGATTTCGTAGCTTCAACATAATATTTCAAAGCTCTAACAACATCCAAAGAATGCAACGATTTCTCCTTAGAATTCTTAGGATTAGGACATAATGAAGGAACCACAATTTCTCTACTAATGTTGTTGGAATTCACAACTTTAGGTAAAAATTCAAAAGAAGTTCGCAACACCGCCTTATCCTGATGAAGAATCAGAAAAGGAGACTCACAAGAAAGAGCAGATAATTCAGAAACTCTTCTGGCAGAAGAGATGGCCAAAAGGAACAAAACTTTCCAAGAAAGTAATTTAATATCCAATGAATGCATAGGTTCAAATGGAGGAGCTTGAAGAGCCCCCAGAACCAAATTCAAACTCCAAGGAGGAGAAATTGACTTAATGACAGGCTTTATACGAACCAAAGCTTGTACAAAACAATGAATATCAGGAAGAATAGCAATCTTTCTGTGAAAAAGAACAGAAAGAGCAGAGATTTGACCTTTCAAGGAACTTGCGGACAAACCCTTATCTAAACCATCCTGAAGAAATTGTAATATTCTCTGTATTCTAAAAGAATGCCAAGAAAAAAGATGAGAAAGACACCAAGAAATATAAGTCTTCCAATATATCTCTCTGGATACAGATTTACGAGCCTGTAACATAGTATTAATCACAGAGTCAGAGAAACCTCTTTGACCAAGAATCAAGCGTTCAATCTCCATACCTTTAAATTTAAGGATTTCAGATCCTGATGGAAAAAAGGACCTTGAGACAAAAGGTCTGGTCTTAACGGAAGAGTCCACGGTTGGCAAGAGGCCATCCGGACAAGATCCGCATACCAAAACCTGTGAGGCCATGCCGGAGCTACCAGCAGAACAAACGAGCATTCCTTCAGAATCTTGGAGATTACTCTTGGAAGAAGAACTAGAGGCGGAAAGATATAGGCAGGATGATACTTCCAAGGAAGTGAAAATGCATCCACTGCCTCCGCTTGAGGATCCCGGGATCTGGACAGATACCTGGGAAGTTTCTTGTTTAGATGAGAAGCCATCAGATCTATTTCTGGAAGTTCCCACATTTGAACAATCTGAAGAAATACCTCTGGGTGAAGAGACCATTCGCCCGGATGCAACGTTTGGCGACTGAGATAATCCGCTTTCCAATTGTCCATACCTGGGATATAAACCGCAGAGATTAGACAGGAGCTGGATTCCGCCCAAACCAAAATTCGAGATACTTCTTTCATAGCCAGAGGACTGTGAGTCCCTCCTTGATGATTGATGTATGCCACAGTTGTGACATTGTCTTATCTGAAAACAACGAACAACTCTCTCTTCAGAAGAGGCCAAGACTGAAGAGCTCTGAAAATTGCACGGAGTTCCAAATTGATCGGAAATCTCACCTCCTGAGATTCCCAAACCCCTTGTGCCGTCAGATACCCCCACACAGCTCCCCAACCTGTAAGACTTGTATCTGTTGAGATTATAGTCCAGGTCGGAAGAACAAAGAAGCCCCCTGAACTGAACGATGGTGATCCGTCCACCATGTCAGAGAGTGTCGTAAAATCGGTTTAAAGATATTAATTGAGATATCTTTGAGTAATCCCTGCACCATTTGTTCAGCATACAGAGCTGAAGAGGTCGCATGTGAAAACGAGCAAAGGAGATCGCATCTGATGCGGCAGTCCTAAGACCCAACATTTCCATGCATAAGGCTACCAAAGGGAATGATTGTGACTGAAGGTTTTGACAAGCTGATATCAATGTTAAACTTCTCTTGTCTGACAAGGACAGAGTCATAGACACTGAATTTATCTAGAAACCTAAAAAGGTTACCCTTGTCTGAGGAATCAATGAACTGATTGGTAAATTGATCCTCCAACCATGAACTTGAAGAAACAACACAAGTCGATTCGTATGAGATTCTTCGAAAATGAGAAGACTGAGCAAGTACCAAGATATCGTCCAAATAAGGAAATACCAAAACCCTATTCTCTGATTACAGAAAGAAGGGCACCGAGAACCTTTGAAAAAAATTCTTGGAACTGAGGCTAGGCCAAACAGTAGAGCCACAAAACTGGTAATGCTTGTCTAAAAAGAGAATCTCAGACACTAAAAGTGATCTGGATGAATCGGAATATGCAGATACACATCCTGTAAATCTATTGTAGACATATAATGCCCTTGCTAAACAAAAGGCAGGATAGTCCTATAGTAACCATCTTGAATGTTGGTATCCTAACATAACGATTCAATAATGATAGATCCAGAACTGGTCTGAAGGAATTGACCTTCTTTGGTACAATGAAGAGATAAAATAAAACCCCAGCCCCTGTTCCAGAACTGGAACTGGCATAAATACTCCAGCCAACTCTAGATCTGAAACACATTTCAGAAATGCTGAGCCTTGCTGTGTCGACTGGGACACGGGAAAGAAAAGAATCTCTTAGCCGAAGGCCTTAACTTGAAGCCAATTCTGTACCTTTCTGAAACAATGTTTCTGAAACCAGAGATTAAGAACGGAATTGATCCAAATTTCTTTGAAGAAAACGTAATCTGCCCCATACCAGCTGAGCTGGAATAAGGGCCGCACCTTCATAGGTACTTAGGAGCTGGCTATAGGTTTCTATAAGGCTTGGATATATTCCAAACTGGAAATAGTTTCCAAACTGATACCGCTCCTGAGGATGAAGGATCAGGCTTTTGTTCCTTGTTGTGAGGAAAGGAACGAAATGATTATTTACCCTGGAAAGAAAGGGAAAGCAAAGTTGACTTAGAAGACATGTCAGCATTCCAAGTTTAATCCATAAAGCTTTTCTAGCTAAAATAGCTAGAGACATATACCTGACATCAACTCTAATGATATCAAAAGATGGTATCACCAATAAAATTATTAGCATGTTATAGAATAATAATAATGCTATAAAATTATGATCTATTACTTGTTGCGCTAAAGCTTCTAACCAAAAAGTTGAAGCTGCAGCAACATCCGCTAAAAATATAGCAGGTCTAAGAAGATTACCTGAACATAAGTAAGCTTTTCTTAGAAAGGATTCAATTTTCCTATCTAAAGGATCCTTAAATGAAGTACTATCTGCCATAGGAATAGTAGTACATTAGCAGGAGTAGAGACAGCCCCATAACCTTAGGGATTTTTGTCCCAAAAAACTCTAATCTGTCAGATGGCACAGGATATAATTTGCTTAAACGTCTAGAAGGAGTAAATAAATTACCCAAATTATTCCATTCCCTGGAAATTACTTCAGAAATAGCATCAGGGAGATAAAACACTTCTGGAATAACTACAGGAGATTTAAAAACCTTATTTAAACGTTTACATTTAGTATCAAGAGGACCAGAATCCTCTATTTCTAATGCAAATAACACTTCTTTAAGTAAAGAACGAATAAATTCCATCTTGAACAAATACAAAGATTTATCAGCATCAACCTCTGAGACAGAAACCTCTGAACCAGAAGAACCATTATCAGTATCAGAATGATGATGTTCATTTAAAAATTCATCTGAAAAAAAGAGAAGTTTTAAAAGACTTTTATGTATACTAGAAGGAGAAATAACAGACATAGCCTTCTTAATGGATTTAAAAAATAAAATCTCTTATGTTATCAGGAACACTCTGAAAATTAGATGTTGACGGACAGCAACAGGTAATGTAACAGTACTAAAGGAAATTTTATCTGCATTAATAAGTTTGACATGACATGCAATACAAATAACAGCTGGAGAAACAGATACCAAAAGTTTATAGCAGACTTAGCTTGGTAGCTCCAGCACTGTGCAGTGATTTTCCTGTAGTATCTTCTGACTCAGTTGCAACGTGGAACATCTTGCAATATGTAAAAGAAAAAAACAACATATAAAGCAAAATTGATCAAATTCCTTAAATGACAGTTTCAGGAATGGGAAAAAAATGCCAGTGAACAAGCTTCTAGCAACCAGAAGCAATAAATAATGAGACTTAAATAATGTGGAGACAAAAATGACGCCCATATTTTTTAGCGCCAAAAAAGACGCCCACATTATTTGGCGCCTAAATGCTTTTGGCGCCAAAAATGACGCCACATCCGGAACGCCGACATCTTTGACGCAAAATAACGTCAAAAAATGACGCAACTTCCGGCGACACGTATGACGCCGGAAACGGAAAAGAATTTTTGCGCCAAAAAAGTCCGCGCCAAGAATGACGCAATAAAATGAAGCATTTTCAGCCCCCGCGAGCCTAACAGCCCACAGGGAAAAAAGTCAAATTTTTGAGGTAAGAAAAAATATGATAATTCAATGCATAATCCCAAATATGAAACTGACTGTCTGGAAATAAGGAAAGTTGAACATTCTGAGTCAAGGCAAATAAATGTTTGAATACATATATTTAGAACTTTATAAATAAAGTGCCCAACCATAGCTTAGAGTGTCACAGAAAATAAGACTTACTTACCCCAGGACACTCATCTACATGTTTGTAGAAAGCCAAACCAGTACTGAAACGAGAATCAGTAGAGGAAATGGTAAATATAAGAGTATATCGTCGATCTGAAAAGGGAGGTAAGAGATGAATCTCTACGACCGATAACAGAGAACCTTATGAAATAGACCCCGTAGAAGGAGATCACTGCATTCAATAGGCAATACTCTCTTCACATCCCTCTGACATTCACTGCACGCTGAGAGGAAAACCGGGCTCCAACTTGCTGCGGAGCGCATATCAACGTAGAATCTAGCACAAACTTACTTCACCACCTCCCTTGGAGGCAAAGTTTGTAAAACTGATTTGTGGGTGTGGTGAGGGGTGTATTTATAGGCATTTTAAGGTTTGGGAAACTTTGCCCCTCCTGGTAGGAATGTATATCCCATACGTCACTAGCTCATGGACTCTTGTTAATTACATGAAAGAAAAGGACCTTGTGACAGAAGGTCTGGTCTTAACGGAAGAGTCCACGGTTGGCAAGAGGCCATCCGGACAAGATCCGCATACCAAAACCTGTGAGGCCATGCTGGAGCTACCAGCAGAACAAACGAGCATTCCTTCAGAATCTTGGAGATTACTCTTGGAAGAAGAACTAGAGGCAGAAAGATATAGGCAGGATGATACTTCCAAGGAAGTGACAATGCATCCACTGCTTCCGCTTGAGGATCCCTGGATCTGGACAGATACCTGGGAAGTTTCTTGTTTAGATGAGAGGCCATCAGATCTATTTCTGGAAGTCCCCACATTTGAACAATCTGAAAAAATACCTTTGGGTGAAGAGACCATTCGCCCGGATGTAACGTTTGGCGACTGAGATAATCCGCTTCCCAATTGTCTATACCTGGGATATGAACCGCAGAAACTAGACAGGAGCTGGATTCCACCCATACCAGAATTCGAGATACTTCTTTCATAGCCAGAGGACTGTGAGTCCCTCCTTGATGATTGATGTATGCCACAGTTGTGACATTGTCTGTCTGAAAACAAATGAACGATTCTCTCTTTAGAAGAGGCCATGACTGAAGAGCTCTGAAAATTGCACGGAGTTCCAAAATATTGATCGGTAATCTCACCTCCTGAGATTCCCAAACCCCTTGTGCTGTCAGAGACCCCCACACAGCTCCCCAACCTGTAAGACTTGCATCTGTTGAAATTACAGTCCAGGTCGGAAGAACAAAAGAAGCCCCCTGAACTAAACAATGGTGATCTGTCCACCACGTCAGAGAGTGTAGTACAATCAGTTTTAAAGATATTAATTGAGATATCTTTGTGCAATCCCTGCACCACTGGTTCAGCATACAGAGCTGAAGAGGTCGCATGTGAAAACGAGCAAAGGGGATCGCGTCCGATGCAGCAGTCATAAGACCTAGAATTTCCATGCATAAGGCTACCGAAGGGAATGATTGTGACTGAAGGTTTCGACAAGCTGATATCAATTTCAGACGTCTCTTGTCTGTCAAAGACAGAGTCATGGACACTGAATCTATCTGGAAACCTAAAAAGGTTACCTTTGTCTGAGGAATCAATGAACTTTTTGGTAAATTGATCCTCCAACCATGATCTTGAAGAAACAACACAAGTCGATTCGTATGAGATTCTGCTAAATGTGAAGACTGAGCAAGTACCAAGATATCGTCCAAATAAGGAAATACCACAATACCCTGTTCTCTGATTACAGACAGAAGGGCACCGAGAACCTTTGTAAAAATTCTTGGAGCTGTTGCTAGGCCAAACGGTAGAGCCACAAACTGGTAATGCTTGTCTAGGAAAGAGAATCTCAGAAACTGATAGTGATCTGGATGAATCGGAATATGCAGATATGCATCCTGTAAATCTATTGTGGACATATAATGCCCTTGCTGAACAAAAGGCAGGATAGTCCTTACAGTTACCATTTTGAATGTTGGAATCCTTACATAACGATTCAATATTTTTAGATCCAGAACTGGTCTGAAGGAATTCTCCTTCTTTGGTACAATGAAGAGATTTGAATAAAACCCCAGCCCCTGTTCCAGAACTGGAACTGGCATAATTACTCCAGCCAACTCTAGATCTGAAACACATTTCAGAAATGCTCGAGCCTTCGCTGGGTTTACTGGGACACGGGAAAGAAAAAATCTCTTTGCAGGAGGCCTTATCTTGAAGCCAATTCTGTACCCTTCTGAAACAATGTTCTGAATCCAAAGATTGTGAATGGAATTGATCCAAATTTCTTTGAAAAAACGTAATCTGCCCCCTACCAGCTGAGCTGGAATGAGGGCCACACCTTCATGTGGACTTAGGAGCTGGCTTTGGTTTTCTAAAAGGCTTGGATTTATTTCAGACTGGAGATGGTTTCCAAACTGATACCGCTCCTGAGGATGAAGGATCAGGCTTTTGTTCCTTATTGTGACGAAAGGAACGAAAACGATTATTAGACCTAAATTTACCTTTAGATTTTTATCCTGTGGTAAAAAAGTTCCTTTCTCTCCAGTAACAGTTGAGATAATAGAATCCAACTGAGAACCAAATAATGTATTACCCTGGAAAGAAAGGGAAAGCAAAGTAGACTTAGAAGACATATCAGCATTCCAAGTTTTAAGCCATAAAGCTCTTCTAGCTAAAATAGCTAGAGACATATACCTGACATCAACTCTAATGATATCAAAGATGGCATCACAAATAAAATTATTAGCATGTTGAAGAAGATTAATAATGCTATGAGAATTATGATCTGTTACTTGTTGCGCTAAAGCTTCTAACCAAAAAGTTGAAGCTGCATCAACATCTGCTAAAGATATAGCAGGTCTAAGAAGATTACCTGAACACAAGTAAGCTTTTCTTAGAAAGGATTCAATTTTCCTATCTAAAGGATCCTTAAAGGAAGTACTATCTGCCGTAGGAATAGTAGTACGCTTAGCAAGAGTAGAGACAGCCCCATCAACCTTAGGGATTTTGTCCCAAAACTCTAATCTGTCAGATGGCACAGGATATAATTGCTTAAAACGTTTTGAAGGAGTAAATGAATTACCCATATTATTCAATTCCCTGGAAATTACTTCAGAAATAGCATCAGGGACAGGAAAAACTTCTGGAATAACTACAGGAGATTTAAAAACCTTATTTAAACGTTTAGATTTAGTATCAAGAGGACCAGAATCCTCTATTTCTAATGCAATTAAGACTTCTTTAAGTAAAGAACGAATAAATTCCATTTTAAATAAATATGAAGATTTATCAGTATCAACCTCTGAGACAGAATCCTCTGAACCAGAAGAACCATTATCAGAATCAGAATGATGATGTTCATTTAAAAATTCATCTGAAAAATGAGAAGTTTTAAAAGACTTTTTACGTTTACTAGAAGGAGGAATAACAGACATAGCCTTCTTAATGGATTTAGAAACAAAATCTCTTATGTTATCAGGAACACTCTGAGTATTAGATGTTGACGGAACAGCAACAGGTAATGTAACATTACTAAAGGAAATATTATCTGCATTAACAAGTTTGTCATGACATTCAGTACAAACAACAGCTGGAGGAATAGATACCACAAGTTTACAGCAGATACACTTAACTTTGGTAGATCCAGCACCAGGCAGCGATTTTCCAGAAGTATCTTCTGACTCAGTGTCAACGTGGGACATCTTGCAATATGTAATAGAAAAAACAACATATAAAGCAAAATTGATCAAATTCCTTAAATGAAAGTTTCAGGAATGGGAAAAAATGCCAGAAAACAAGCTTCTAGCAACCAGAAGCAATAAATAATGAGACTTAAATAATGTGGAGACAATAGTGACGCCCATATTTTTTTAGCGCCAAAAAAGACGCCCACATTATTTGGCGCCTAAATGCTTTTGGCGCCAAAAATGACGCCACATCCGGAACGCTGACACTTTTGGCGCAAAAAAACGTCAAAAATGACGCAACTTCCGGCGACACGTATGACGCCGGAAACAGAAAAAAACATTTGCGCCAAAAAAGTCTGCGCCAAGAATGACGCAATAAAATGAAGCATTTTCAGCCCCTGCGAGCCTAACAGCCCACAGGGAAAAAAGTCAAATTTTAAGGTAAGAAAAAATTGATTTAATCATATGCATTATCCCAAATATGAAACTGACTGTCTGAAATAAGGAACGTTGAACATCCTGAGTCAAGGCAAATAAATGTTTGAATACATATATTTAGAACTTTATACAAAAGTGCCCAACCATAGCTTAGAGTGTCACAGAAAATAAGACTTACTTACCCCAGGACACTCATCTACATGTAGTAGAAAGCCAAACCAGTACTGAAACGAAAATCAGTAGAGGAAATGGTATATATAAGAGTATATTGTCGATCTGAAAAGGGAGGTAAGAGATGAATCTCTACGACCGATAACAGAGAACCTATGAAATAGACCCCGTAGAAGGAGATCATTGAATTCAAATAGGCAATACTCTCCTCACATCCCTCTGACATTCACTGCACGCTGAGAGGAAAACCGGGCTCCAACCTGCTGCGGAGCGCATATCAACGTAGAATCTAGCACAAACTTACTTCACCACCTCCATAGGAGGCAAAGTTTGTAAAACTGATTTGTGGGTGTGGTGAGGGGTGTATTTATAGGCATTTTGAGGTTTGGGAAACTTTGCCCCTCCTGGTAGGAATGTATATCCCATACGTCACTAGCTCATGGACTCTTGCTAATTACATGAAAGAAAATACATATTATTTCACATCAAATACCTATAAACTGATATTTCATAGTAAGTTTTCTGGGGGGAGAGGCAGGAGACAAGTCACAGCACAAACCAGCACAGTATCATTTTACATTCACCTAAACTCCCATCATGCTCCACTTAAAGGGCCATTGTAGTGCAAAAATGACACTCTTATTTGCTAGAGCATATAATTTATGCACTACCAACTCTACAAGTCTATGTGCTTTACACCTTCAAAGGGTTAAATGCAAAGCACCACCCGGGAGCTATAGAGAACTGCTGGTGACCCAATCGGCAGCAACAAATTAGAAGATATTTTTGGTTTAACCCCTGAGAACAGCTGGTCCCAAGTAAACAAGGCTAGTGAGAAAATCAGCAGCCGCACAACCCATGTGCACGGCGGTCACTGCTGATTGACTCACTGGTCATATCCGCTCGGGATCAGCAGCCCTTTAACTATGTATATGATCCATATGTGGGGGTTAAACGCATAGTTGCAGGATCAATTGTTTCTAAAATTATATGCTGTAAAAAACTAAGACAATGTAAAAAAAAAAATACACACACACACACTGTAGAGAACTAGTATAACCATAGCTAAGTTTACATTATGTATATATTTACAAATTTTGAAGAATTATTTTTGGAATTAACTAAAAAACTAACGGCTAGATTACGAGTTGTGCGTTAGGGTTAAAAAGCAGCGTTGAGAGGTCCCAACGCTGCTTTTTAACGCCCGCTGGTATTATGAGTCTTGAAATGACAGGCTCACCGCTCACTTTTTTGGCCAGACTAGGAAATACCGCAAATCCACTTACGTCAATTGCGTATCCTATATTTTAAATGGGACTTGCATAGCACAGGTATTACGAGTCTGACAAAAAGTGAGCGGTACACCCTCTCCTGTCAAGACTGATACCGCATTTAAAAGTCAGTAGTTAAGAGTTTTACACTACAACGCCGTAGCATAAAACTCTTAACTAAAGTGCTAAAAAGTACACTAACACCAATAAACTACCTATTAAACCCTAAACCGAGGCCCCCCCACATCGCAAACACTAAGAAGGAAATTTATTGTTACCTGATAAATTTGTTTCTTTTATGATACGATGAGTCCACGGATTTCATCCTTACTTGTGGGATATCGTCTCCTGGTCAGCAGGAGGAGGCAAAGAGCACCACAACAGAGCTGTATATATAGCTCCTCCCTTCCCTCCCACTCCAGTCATTCGACCGGTTAGGAAGACAAAGGAAAAGCCAAGGTGCAGAGGTGACTGAAGTTTAACAAAATTAAAGACCTGTCTTAGAAAAACAGGGTGGGCCGTGGACTCATCGTATCGTAAAAGAAACAAATTTATCAGGTAAGGATAAATTTCCTTTTACAAGATACGATGAGTCCACGAATTTCATCCTTACTTGTGGGATACAATACCAAAGCTATAGTACACGGATGAAAAGGGAGGGACAAGACAGGGAACCTAAACGGAAGGCACCACTGCTTGAAGAACTTTCCTCCCAAAAACAACCTCAGACGAGGCAAAAGTATCAAATTTGTAAAATTTGGAATAAGCGTGAAGAGACGACCAAGCTGCAGCTTTGCAAATCTGTTCCACAGAAACATCATTTTGAATGCCCATGAGGAAGCCACAGCTCTAGTGGAATGAGCCGTAATACATTCAGGAGGCTGCTGTCCAGCAGTCTCACATGCAAAACGGATAATACTCCTCAGCAAAAGGAAAGAGAGGTAGCCGTAGCTTTCTGACCCCCACGTTTCCCTGAAATAAAAAAACAACAAAGAAGATTGACGTAAATCCTTAGTCGCTCGTAAGTAAAACTGACAAGCACAGGCTACGTCTAACTTAAGTAACAGACGTTCCACCTTAGAAGAAGGATTAGGACACAAAGAAGGAACAACAATCTCCTGACTAATATACTTGTTTGAAACAACCCGAGTAAGAAAACCAGGTGTAGAACATAACACTACCTTATCCGTATGGAAAATAAGATAAGGAGAATCATATTGCAATACCGAAAGCCCAGATACTCTTCGAACAGAAGAAATGGCAACCAGCATAAAACCTTCCAAGATAATAACTATCTATGGAAGGCATAGGGTCAAAACGGAACCTGTTGAAAAACTTTAAGAACTAAATGTAAACTCCAAGGAGGAGCAAATGATTAAAACACAGTCCTGACTCTAATCAAAGCCTGACAAAAAGAATGTACATCTGTGACATCTGCCAGATGCTGATGTAACAAAGATAAATTATAGATTTGACCCTCAGGGAACCCTGTTCAGAGTCTTATTAGAGAAAAATCCTGGGAATCCTAGTCCTACTCCATGAGTAACTCTTGGATTCACACAAAGAAAAAAATTCATGCCCCATCTCATGGAAAATCTCCCTAGTTATAGGCTACATGCCTGAATAAAGGTATCTTAAAACCAAATCAAAGAAACCTCGCTAGTATAGGATCAAGCGTCCAATCTCCAAGCAATCAGCTGTAGAAAAAACTAGACTTGGGTGGAAGAAGAGACCCTGAATAAGAGGTCCTTCCGCAATAGAAATGCCCAAGGTTGCAGAGATGACATGCTCACCAGACCGGTATACCAAATCCTGCGAAGCCACTTAGAAGCGAGGAGGATCACTGAAGCCGTCCCATATTTGATTTGCCCAGCAAAGAAGCGCAAACGGGAGAATAGATGTTCTAGGCCAAAAGACCAAAAAAACGCCCAGGCAGTCATCATCTCGGACTGGGCGTCCTGGACCCGAAAACCCAAAAGCCAGGCAGCCTGACAAGACGTCACAAGAGTTAACTCCGACTGACCCCATTTAAAAATCAGGTTGGAGAATAGTCCCAGAAGAAGTCCCCCAATTGAAAAGTCTGACTACTCAGAAAATCCAAGTCCCAAGTGTCCACCCCTGGGAAACGGATCGCCAACAGATAGCAAGAATGAAACTGGTCCAAAGCCAACAGAGGAGCCATGAAACTCGCTCTCAGTTGCAGGAAGTCTATAAAAGAACAGACTCCACTTGAGTCCACACTCTGCTAAATCATATTCCCTGGAATAGGTGATCCAGAAACAATCACCATAGAAAAAAAGAGTTATATGAGGAGACAAGTGTGCATAGTCTCCGTTCCATTACCTGAGGAAGCCTAAATGTATAGGTCTGAGGCGGAACGAACAAACAGAATTGCAAGCGACACAAGGAGCTGCTTAGTCCATCAACCTTACCAGCAACCCTAAGGTTGTTACAGAACATGGTCACAGTGCCTTAGCATGCTAAGCCATCTGTCCAGCTAATGTCCATTGCCGTCACCAGCAGCCCGAATACCTTTCTATACAGAGCCACCAAGGACCAAAAAGTGGACTGAAGGACTGAACCAGGATAGACCCAGACTTCCTGACCGCAGTCAGAAAAATCATCATTGATATGGAATGCCTCATTATCCAAGAAAGCTACCCTTGTCCTTGGAACTAAAGAACTTTTTTCCAAAGATACCGTCCACCTGTGAGCTCACGGAAAGTATAACATCATGTCCGTGCAAATCTTGCTTACTCTAAAGATGACACCTGGGCTAGGACATTAGTCAAAAGGGCGCCATTGTAATGCCTCATAACAGAAATACCGCCAACAGCGATCCCAGAGCCTCCGTAAGAACTCGACACTCCAGAAAGACAAACCCTAAAACTTAAGACAATTCCAGTGAACGGCACATGAAGGCACTAAACTCTCAATCCATCCTTGACATAAATTGACTCAAGGATAAAAAGGGACAATTTAATAGTTTCCCTCTTGAAGGACAGGACCCTTCTTAAAAAATGGTTTGAAAAGTCCCCTCTTTTGGGAACCACCACCCGACCAGTAGCTCCAGATCCTGTACCAGTAGTAGAACTGGAACAAACCCAGGTCTGAGAGGACTCCTACGCAGTGTAAGGGCATCTCATCCGTTGTTTGATCCTCAGACAATCTTGAAATCAGAAACAGCCTCTGAGAGGAAAACATTTGAGCCCGAAACCACACCTGCACGAAGACAGAAAGTCAGCCCCTACAAGAGCAATCCCGGACCGGGGCCTGGTCCCCATACTGTCTGTGATTCAACAGCATGTTATGTGGTCACCAAAATCTTGGTCTTAGCACATATTCCATAAAACAAGGCTCTAACCATAAAGTTTCAAGAGCCGGCACAGAATCATCTATGCTCTCAGCTTGATAACTGGAAGAGAAGAAATTGAAATAAAGGAATTAGTCAATTGAAAGTGTTATCTCGTCCTGGATGTAATCCAGGGAAAATACTGACTAATAGCCTTATACCAATATGCCGTCACATTAGTGACAGTAGCAAAGCACCCAGATGGTTGCCATTGTAAACCCTGGTTTGTGTCCCATTACAAAATGTTAGCCTTAGGACTATCCCCTAAGAGTATAGAAGTTCCCGTAGGAAAGTATAAACGTAGGAAAACATAATTTATGCTTACCTGATAAATTCCTTTCTTCTGTAGTGTGATCAGTCCACGGGTCATCATTACTTCTGGGATATTACTCCTCCCCAACAGGAAGTGCAAGAGGATTCACCCAGCAGAGCTGCATATAGCTCCTCCCCTCTACGTCACTCCCAGTCATTCGACCAAGGACCAACGAGAAAGGAAAAGCCAAGGGTGAAGTGGTGACTGGAGTATAAATTAAAAAATATTTACCTGCCTTAAAAACAGGGCGGGCCGTGGACTGATCACACTACAGAAGAAAGGAATTTATCAGGTAAGCATAAATTATGTTTTCTTCTGTTAAGTGTGATCAGTCCACGGGTCATCATTACTTCTGGGATACCAATACCAAAGCAAAAGTACACGGATGACGGGAGGGATAGGCAGGCTCTTTATACAGAAGGAACCACTGCCTGAAGAACCTTTCTCCCAAAAATAGCCTCCGATGAAGCAAAAGTGTCAAATTTGGAAAATTTGGAAAAAGTATGAAGCGAAGACCAAGTTGCAGCCTTGCAAATCTGTTCAACAGAGGCCTCATTCTTGAAGGCCCAAGTGGAAGCCACAGCTCTAGTAGAATGAGCTGTAATTCTTTCAGGAGGCTGCTGTCCAGCAGTCTCATAAGCTAAACGAATTATGCTACGAAGCCAAAAAGAAAGAGAGGTAGCGGAAGCTTTTTGACCTCTCCTCTGCCCAGAGTAAATGACAAACAGAGAAGACGTTTGTCGAAATTCCTTAGTTGCCTGTAAGTAAAATTTTAGAGCACGGACTACATCCAGGTTGTGCAGTAGACGTTCCTTCTTTGAAGAAGGATTTGGGCATAAAGAAGGAACAACCATCTCTTGATTGATATTCCTGTTAGTAACTACCTTAGGTAAGAACCCAGGTTTAGTACGCAGGACTACCTTATCCGAATGAAAAATCAAATAAGGAGAATCACAATGTAAGGCTGATAATTCAGAGACTCTTCGAGCCGAGGAAATAGCCATTAAAAATAGAACTTTCCAAGATAACAACTTTATATCAATGGAACGAAGGGGTTCAAACGGAACGCCCTGTAAAACATTAAGAACAAGGTTTAAACTCCATGGTGGAGCAACAGTTTTAAACACAGGCTTAATTCTGGCCAAAGCCTAACAAAAAGCCTGGACGTCAGGAACTTCTGACAGACGTTTGTGTAACAGAATGGACAGAGCTGAGATCTGTCCCTTTAATGAACTAGCAGATAAACCCTTTTCTAAACCTTCTTGTAGAAAAGACAATATCCTAGGAATCCTAACCTTACTCCAAGAGTAACCTTTGGATTCACACCAATATAGGTATTTACGCCATATCTTATGGTAAATCTTTCTGGTAACAGGTTTCCTAGCCTGTATTAAGGTATCAATAACTGACTCAGAAAATCCACGTCTTGATAAAATCAAGCGTTCAATTTCCAAGCAGTCAGCTTCAGAGAAGTTAGATTTTGATGTTTGAAGGGACCCTGTATCAGAAGGTCCTGTTTCAGAGGTAGAGACCAAGGTGGACAGGATGACATGTCCACCAGGTCTGCATACCAAGTCCTGCGTGGCCACGCAGGTGCTATTAGAATCACTGATGCTCTCTCTTGTTTGATTCTGGCAATCAATCGAGGAAGCAACGGAAGGGTGGAAACACGTAAGCCATCCTGAAGTCCCAAGGTGCTGTCAGAGCATCTATCAGGACTGCTCCTGGATCCCTGGATCTGGACCCGTAACGAGGAAGCTTGGCGTTCTGTCGAGACGCCATGAGATCTATCTCTGGTTTGCCCCAACGTCGAAGTATTTGGGCAAAGACCTCCGGATGAAGTTCCCACTCCCCCGGATGAAAAGTCTGACGACTTAAGAAATCCGCCTCCCAGTTCTCCACTCCCGGGATGTGGATTGCTGACAGGTGGCAAGAGTGAGACTCTGCCCAGCAAATTATCTTTGATACTTCCATCATAGCTAGGGAGCTTCTTGTCCCTCCCTGATGGTTGATGTAAGCTACAGTCGTGATGTTGTCCGACTGAAACCTGATGAACCCCCGAGTTGTCAACTGGGGCCAAGCCAGGAGGGCATTGAGAACTGCTCTCAATTCCAGAATGTTTATTGGCAGGAGACTCTCCTCCTGACTCCATTGTCCCTGAGCCTTCAGAGAATTCCAGACGGCACCCCAACCTAGAAGGCTGGCGTCTGTTGTTACAATTGTCCAGTCTGGTCTGCTGAATGGCATCCCCCTGGACAGATGTGGCCGAGAAAGCCACCATAGAAGAGAATTTCTGGTCTCTTGATCCAGATTCAGAGAAGGGGATAAGTCTGAGTAATCCCCATTCCACTGACTTAGCATGCACAGTTGCAGTGGTCTGAGGTGTAAGCGTGCAAAGGGTACTATGTCCATTGCCGCTACCATTAAGCCGATTACCTCCATGCATTGAGCCACTGACGGGTGTTGAATGGAATGAAGGGTGCGGCAAGCACTTTGAAGTCTTGTTAGCCTGTCCTCTGTCAGGTAAATCTTCATTTCTACAGAATCTATAAGAGTCCCCAGGAAGGGAACTCTTGTGAGTGGAACGAGTGAACTTTTCTTTTCGTTCACCTTCCATCCATGTGACCTTAGAAATGCCAGCACTAACTCTGTATGAGACTTGGCAGTTTGAAAGCTTGAAGCTTGTATCAGAATGTCGTCTAGGTATGGAGCTACCGAGATTCCCCGCGGTCTTAGTACCGCCAGAAGAGCACCCAGAACCTTTGTGAAGATTCTTGGAGCTGTAGCCAATCCGAATGGAAGAGCCACAAACTGGTAATGCCTGTCTAGGAAGGCAAACCTTAGGTACCGATAATGATCTTTGTGAATCGGTATGTGAAGGTAAGCATCTTTTAAATCTACAGTGGTCATGTATTGACCCTCTTGGATCATAGGTAAAATTGTCCGAATAGTCTCCATCTTGAACGATGGAACTCTTAGGAATTTGTTTAGGATCTTTAAGTCCAGGATTGGTCTGAAAGTTCCCTCTTTTTTGGGAACCACAAACAGATTTGAGTAAAACCCCTGTCCCTGTTCCGATCGTGGAACTGGATGGATTACTCCCATTAACAAGAGCTCTTGTACGCAGCGTAGAAACGCCTCTTTCTTTGTCTGGATTGTTGACAATCTTGACAGATGAAATCTCTCTCTTGGAGGAGAGTATTTGAAGTCCAGAAGGTATCCCTGAGATATTATCTCTAGCGCCCAGGGATCCTGAACATCTCTTGCCCAAGCCTGGGCGAAGAGAGAAAGTCTGCCCCCCACTAGATCCGATCCCGGATCGGGGGCCCTCAATTCATGCTGTTTTAGGGGCAGCAGCAGGTTTCCTAGTCTGCTTGCCCTTGTTCCAGGACTGGTTAGGTTTCCAGCCTTGTCTGTAGCGAGCAACAGCTCCTTCCTGTTTTGGTGCAGAGGAAGTTGATGCTGCTCCTGCTTTGAAATTACGAAAGGAACGAAAATTAGACTGTCTAGTCTTGGCTTTGGCTTTGTCCTGAGGCAGGGCATGGCCTTTACCTCCTGTAATGTCAGCGATAATTTCTTTCAACCCGGGCCCGAATAAGGTCTGCCCTTTGAAAGGTATATTAAGCAATTTAGACTTAGAAGTAACATCAGCTGACCAGGATTTTAGCCACAGCGCCCTGCGTGCCTGAATGGCGAATCCTGAATTCTTCGCCGTAAGTTTAGTAAGATGTACTACGGCCTCCGAAATGAATGAATTAGCTAGTTTAAGGACTCTAAGCCTGTCCGTAATGTCGTCCAGAGTAGCTGAACCAATGTTCTCTTCCAGAGACTCAATCCAGAATGCCGCTGCAGCCGTGTTCGGCGCAATGCATGCAAGGGGTTGCAATATAAAACCTTGTTGAACAAACATTTTCTTAAGGTAACCCTCTAACTTTTTATCCATTGGATCTGAAAAAGCACAGCTATCCTCCACCGGGATAGTGGTACGCTTAGCTAAGGTAGAAACTGCTCCCTCCACCTTAGGGACCGTTTGCCATAAGTCCCTTGTGGTGGCGTCTATTGGAAACATTTTTCTAAATATCGGAGGGGGTGAGAACGGCACACCGGGTCTATCCCACTCCTTAGTAACAATTTCAGTAAGTCTCTTAGGTATAGGAAAAACCTCACTACTCGTCGGTACCGCAAAATATTTATCCAACCTACACATTTTCTCTGGTATTGCAACTGTGTTACAATCATTCAGAGCCGCTAACACCTCCCCTAGTAATACACGGAGGTTTTCCAGTTTAAATTTAAAATTTGAAATATCTGAATCCAGTCTGTTTGGATCAGAACCGTCACCCACAGAATGAAGTTCTCCGTCCTCATGTTCTGCCACCTGTGACGCAGTGTCTGACATGGCCCTAATATTATCAGCGCACTCTGTTCTCACCCCAGAGTGATCACGCTTACCTCTTAGTTCTGGTAATTTAGCCAAAACCTCAGTCATAACAGTAGCCATATCCTGTAATGTGATTTGTAATGGCCGCCCAGATGTACTCGGCGCTACAATATCACGCACCTCCCTCTGAGCGGGAGATGTAGGTACTGACACGTGAGGCGAGTTAGTCGGCATAACTCTCCCCTCGTTGTTTGGTGAAATTTGTTCAATTTGTACAGATTGACTTTTATTTAAAGTAGCATCAATACAGTTAGTACATAAATTTCTATTGGGCTCCACTTTGGCATTGCAACAAATGACACAGGTATCATCCTCTGAATCAGACATGTTTAACACACTAGGAAATAAACTTGCAACTTGGAAATACAATTCAATTAGAATAATATTAAAATGTACTGTGCCTTTAAGAAGCACAGAAGATCTATGACAGTTGAAAATTAATAAATTGAAACAGTTATAGCCTCAATCCTTGTAAACAACACAACTTTAGCAAAGGTTTAATCCCATTAGCAAAGATAACAAATTCTGAAAGCAGGAAACAAATTACAGAATAAACGTTTTTTATCTCAGTCAAACTATAATTCTCACAGCTCTGCTGAGAGAAATTACCTCCCTCAAAATAAGTTTTGAAGACCCCTGAGCTCTGTAGAGATGAACCGGATCATGCAGGGAATACAATGAGTTGCTGACTGAAATATTTGATGCATAGAAAAAGCGCCAAAAAACGGCCCCTCCCCCTCACACACAGCAGTGAGGGAGAACAGAAACTGTCAGAAAAACAGATTAAGCAACTGCCAAGTGGAAAAATAGTGCCCAAACATTTATTCACACAGTACCTCAGCAAATGAAAACGATTTTACATTCCAGCAAAAACGTTAAACATAATCTCTAGTTATTAAACAGCTTTATGTATTTCTTACAGTGTAATTCTAGTGAAGTACCATTCCCCAGAATACTGAAGTGTAAAGTATACATACATGACATTATATCGGTATGGCAGGATTTTCTCATCAATTCCATTGTCAGAAAATAAAAACTGCTACATACCTCTATGCAGATTCATCTGCCCGCTGTCCCCTGATCTGAAGTTTACCTCACTCCTCAGATGGCCGAGAACAGCAATATGATCTTAACTACTCCGGCTAAAATCATAGCAAAACTCTGGTAGATTCTTCTTCAAACTCTGCCAGAGAGGTAATAACACACTCCGGTGCTATTTTAAAATAACAAACTTTTGATTGAAGATATAAAACTAAGTATAATCACCATAGTCCTCTCACACATCCTATCTAGTCGTTGGGTGCAAGAGAATGACTGGGAGTGACGTAGAGGGGAGGAGCTATATGCAGCTCTGCTGGGTGAATCCTCTTGCACTTCCTGTTGGGGAGGAGTAATATCCCAGAAGTAATGATGACCCGTGGACTGATCACACTTAACAGAAGAAAGTATAAACTACTCCTTCCCCCTAAGGAATGTCGTCCAGCCTAGCTGATACGACTATGGGAAACTTTGAAACGATAGAGATCCTTGAATCTGAAAAGTAACTCTATTCTTGTGTGTGTTTGAGTCATCTTCAGTCACAAAAGATGAACTAACAAAAGGAGTCATTTATTATAATGTACATAGAACAATAAATTTGATTGTATATATGTATGTATAGGGTACTTGTAAAGCGCGGCTAATTACCCGTAAGGGTCTCAAGGCGCTGCTCATGTCTATCGACCTTGAAAGAATGAGAGGTTGAGTGGACTTCGCCAGGGATCAAATCTGCAACTCTTGGTTTGCTACAGAGATCAGCCACAGTGCCTTATCATGCTGACCTATCTGTCCGGTCATGTCACCTAAAAACTTAAAGTAACCCATATTTGTGAGATTTGTACCATCCTACATTACAAAGGACGAATTAACAAATAAACAGCCGTAATTCGTGCAATAAATTTACACAGAAAAAAGCGTTACCGTCTCTTTGAATTTTTAAAAGAGCGTCTAATTTCTGTTGTGCAGAAATAATCCAATAAGACTATTTATATTGCTGTAAATATACTCTTATTTCCGTTGTGCATTGATATGAACACTAAAGAAATGGCCTTGTAAGGAACCGCAGAGCACCGCCTGTGGGACACAAAGTTATTTTGGACAATATAGGAAGAAATTGTGACATGGGTTGACCAGTGTCACCAGACTCCTAATAGCCATCGCTTTAGAAGGAGTATTACAACAAAAATAAACACATGAAAAGACGTTACTGTCTCTTTAAAATTCGAAAGTAACTTCACATTTTATGTACTCCTGTTCTGCTCCAAATCATATTGAGAATGAATTGAACAAACCAACAGGAATTATAGTTAGAAATTACAAATAAAAGGAACGTCACTGTCCCTTTAAATGTTAAAAGCCACCTTATTTTTTCCTTTGTGAGTGTTTGCTACATTAATATACAATACAAAGCCCACTCCAAATTACAACTTATCAGATACTGCAATTGACTTATCACACTTTAAAATTGCTCCAATCTGACTGTAACACAGTGCTCACAGCACCTTCTGACCCATCACTAAACATATGAAAAACTCTACCCTTCGATCATAACGGAAGTGTAGAGCTCAATAGTGACGTAGCTCCGCCCCTCGTGGGCGTAATGGACTCCATCTCCCAGCACCCTAAACAGTGCCCAGAGATACACTCCCAAGCAGCCTAAAACAGCGCCAAAGTAACTCCGCCCCTCGTGGGCGTGATAGGACTCCAACTCATGGCAACTTGATTGACTGTGCCATGATATCAAACAATTGAGCCAAAAAACGGCGCAAACCTGACTCCGCCCACCGTGGGCGTCACAGAGCTCAAGCTCCCGGTCGCCATTAAGATCCTATAGATCAGGCACCGGGAGATATACTAACAGCTTGTTTTGCGAGTGGATTCAAAAACAAAGCAAATAGGAGACAAGTCTGCTACCGGAAGTCAGGTAGCACAAACACTGTCTAATATACAAAAACAAAAGTTAGTCCTCTCCCGGTCTGCATACTTAATGTCCAGACCACCGGGAGCAACAGAACATTGTTTGTCCAGCCTTACTGTCTCAGTCCAGTGTCTGTATAACACGGTACAGCTCCAATCTGACTCTCCTGTCACGTAAAGAGTCCTATCTTGTATGTGTTGCCAGCAAAACAGTGCTCACTTTCTTCTGAGATAGTGTACATCTCCAGAAATAATAAAGTTTGCACTTACTGAAGAGACTGATCTGGTCTAGGCTACACCCCAGCACAAAGTAGTACTCAGCAGCACCACTTTAAAAATAATAAACACTTGATTGAAGAATCTTTACTAACATCTCACTTTGCCATCTCCTATCTAACTAACACAGGCAAAGAGAATGACTGGAGTGGGAGGGAAGGGAGGAGCTATATATATACAGCTCTGCTGTGGTGCTCTTTGCCTCCTCCTGCTGACCAGGAGGTGATATCCCACAAGTAAGGATGAAATCCGTGGACTCATCGTATCTTGTAAAAGAAATAAATATTTCAACCCCTAATCTGCCGAACCGGACATCGCCGCCACTATAATAAAGATATTAATCCCTAAACCTCTGCACTCCCGCATCGCAAACACTAGTTAAATATTATTAATCCCTAATCTGCCGCCCCCACGTCGCCGCCACTATATAAAATGTATTAACCCCTAAACCTAAGTCTAACCCTAAACCTAACCCCCCCTAACAGAAATATAATTTTAATAAATCTAAATAAAATTACTATCATTAAAGGGACACTGTACCCAAAAAATTTCTTTCATGATTCAGATTGAGCATGACATTTTAAGCAACTTTCTAATTTACTCCTATTATCACATTTTCTTCATTCTCTTGGTATCTTTATTTGAAATGCAAGAATGTAAGTTTAGATGCCGGCCCATTTTTGGTGAACAACCTGGGTTGTCCTTGCTGATTGGTGGATAAATTCATCCACCAATAAAAAAGTGCTGTCCAGAGTACTGAAACCAAAAAAAAGCTTAGATGCCTTCTTTTTCAAATAATGATAGCAAGAGAACAAAGAAAAATTGATAATAGGAGTAAATTAGAAAGTTGCTTAAAATTGCATGCTCTTTCTGAATTACAAAAGAAAAAATTTGGGTACAGTGTCCCTTTAACTAAATTATTCCCATTTAAAACTAAATAAATACTTACCTGTACAATAAACCCTAAGCTTGCTGTAATATAACTAATAGTTACATTGTATCTATCTTAGGGTTTATTTTTATTTTACTGGCAACTTTGTATTTATTTTAACTAGATACAATAGTTATTAGATAATTATTAACTATTTAATAACTACCTAGTTAAAATAAAGACAAATTTACCTGTAAAATAAAACCTAACCTAAGTTACAATTACACCTAACACTACACTATAATTAAATTAATTACCTAAACTAAATACAATTAATTACAATTTAAATAAATTAATTATCTAAAATACGAAAACAAACAAGCACTAAATTACAGAAAATAATAAAAGAATTTTAAACTAATTACACCTACTCTAATCCCCCTAACAAAATAAAAAAGCCCCCCAAAATAAAAAAGAGCCCTACCCTACACTAAATTACAAATAGCCCTTAAAAGGGCCTTTTGCGGGGCATTGCCCCAAAGTAATCAGCTCTTTTACCTGTAAAAAAAGTACAAATACCCCCCTCAACATTAAAACCCACCACCCACACAACCAACACTACTCTAAAACCCGTATATAATCAAACGGATATACTGCCAGCAACTGAAATGCAGACAGATATCCAATAAGAGGCGCCAAGAAATGAAATATAAATAAAATCAAATAAATGGTGAAAAATAAAAATAAAAAATATAGGGTTTTGGACAACACACAAGATTAGGTTTTGGTGACTAAAAAACATTCCAAAAATTATTCTAGTCGTGGTCATCATAACCAACAGAATAATTATGAAAGGAAAGAACATTTCCATAATAATTGATATCCCCCTCCAGGCCCAACACAAATGGATACCAGAGAGATAGATCTGATTACCGCTCTGCCTATCAGAGAGATAGATCTGACTACCATTCTGGTAATAATCAATATAATCATTACCCACACAAGGATAGCTTCAATAATACTAACAAAAATCCTTCTAAGAATCAAACATATGCTACTACTCCAAAAGAAAATCATAATAATGACTATAATAGATATGGACAGTCAAATAGATATGAGGTCTTAAGAGAAGATAGACCAATTAGGAATGATGACTTTTCTGCTCCAAGATATGAACAGCATTATACTCCCAGATATGAACAACAATATGCCCCTCGGCCTCAGACTAAATATGTACATAGATCCAACTATAATAATTATTCAAATACAAACCATAGTTTTAATACTCATAACCAGAGATCTAATCATTTTTCTCATAATGATACATTGAGTGGTCACAAACCCAATCAGATACTGACTTCACGTCAAAACTCCAATTACAATTCTCCTAATCATGGCCCCCCATCCATCACTCAAATGAGATCTAGGTCTGATGAACAATCTTATAACACACCGTCTACATCTTTGAATGTAGAATCTTGTAGAGATGATGATGTGATTGTAGATAAAGTCTTTCTTAGACAGGCGCCCCAAACCAAGGTACCATCAACCGAAGATTGCGGAATTTCTAGAGCCCTTAGTAACAAACATACCACACCAGAGAGGAAAAAGAGCTCACGAAGACGTGGCAAGAGAGGGCGAAAGTCAACCCTCAAAGAGAGTAGACTTCAGATAAATATCTCAAAGTACTTGTAGGGATGGTTAATTTTGGGTACCAAGAAGGCATTCTAACAAAAGCAGAGAGAGATTATCTAATTCCTGTCAAACCTAATTGTGCGTTTTATTATCACCTTCCTAAGGTGCATAAGAATGCAAAATGCCCCCCCGGCAGACCTATTATTGCCGGGATTGGCAGTTTAACCGACAATATGTCAGCATAAGTAGATTTCTATTTACAGCGATATTTGCTCACACTAGATTCATATATAAAAGACTCTCCAGACTTGATCTACAAATTGGAGAACATCACTACACATGATGATTATGTGTGGATCTCGTGCGATGTACATTCTTTGTATTCTAATATACAAGACCAATGGGGGATTCAACCTATCTCTAGATACCTGGCTGATGATTTCTACATTCCAGATCTACAGAAGGAATTTTTACAATTCATTGCATTTATTTTACAACACAATTATTTTGTTTTCCAAGATGAATACTATTTGCAACTCAAGGGTACTGCCATGGGGACCAGGTTCGCCCCAAGTTTTGCCAACCTCTTTATGGGCTCATTCGAGGAATTATATATTTACAACTCGGCATACCGGGCGAACCTGGTCTTCTATGGCAGATACATAGATGATCTGTTGTTTTTATGGAAGGGTGATATTTTGTCTGCAGAATCTTTTGTTACATCTCTTAATTCTAATAATATGGGACTGACCTTTTCAAGTAACATTGAAAAGAGATCTATTGTTTTTTTTTTAGATCTCTGTTTGACGTTATCATCGGACAACAGAATCATTACAACTACTCACTTTAAAACTGTATGGATCAGCCAATAGAATGCGAGCTCAATCCTATTGGCTGATTGCATCAGCCAATAGGATTTTTTCTACCTTAATTTCGATTCGCTGATAGAATTCTATCAGCCAATCGGAATTGAAGGGACGCCATCTTGGATGACGTCATTTAAAGGAACCTTCATTCATCAGTCGGCCGTTGTTTGAAGAGGATGCTCAGCGTCGGATGTCTTGAAGACGGAGCCGCTCCGCGCCAGATGGATGAAGATAGAAGATGCCGCCTGGATGAAGACTTCTGCCCATCTGGAGGACCACTTCTGCCCGTCTGGAGGACCACTTCTGCCGGCTTCGTGGAGGACTTCGGCCCGGTTGGGTGAAGACTTCTCAAGGTAGGGTGATCTTCAAGGGGTTAGTGTTAGGTTTTTTTAAGGGGGGATTGGGTGGGTTTTAGAGTAGGGTTGGTTGTGTGGGTGGTGGGTTAAGGTTGGGGGGGCATTTGTACTTTTTTATTTACAGGTAAAAGAGCTGATTACTTTGGGGCAATGCCCCCGCAAAAGGCCCTTTAATGGGCTATTTGTAATTTAGTGTAGGGTAGGGCTTTTTTATATTTTGGGGGGCTTTTTTATTTTGTTAGGGGATTAGAGTAGGTGTAATTAGTTTAAAATTCTTGTAATTATTTTATTATTTTCTGTAATTTAGAATTTGTTTTTTTCGTACTTTAGATAATTTATTTAAATTGTAATTAATTGTATTTTGTTTAGGTAATTAATTTAATTATAGTGTAGTGTTAGGTGTTATTGTAACATAGGTTAGGTTTTATTTTACAGGTAAATTTGTCTTTATTTTAACTAGGTAGTTATTAAATAGTTAATAACTATTTAATAACTATTGTACCCAGTTAAAATAAATACAAAGTTGCCTGTAAAATAAAAATAAACCCTAAGATAGCTACAATGCAACTATTAGTTATATTGTAGCTATCTTAGGGTTTATTTTACAGGTAAGTATTTAGTTTTAAATAGGAATAATTTAGTTAATGATAGTAATTTTATTTAGAGTTATTGTAATTATATTTCAGTTGGGGGGGTTAGGTTTAGACTTAGGTTTAGGGGTTAATACATTTAACTAGATCAGCGGTCGCCAACCAGTGGTCCGTGGAATACTGGAGGTCCGCAAGAAGATGTTGGTGGTCCTTGACACCATCAAGCAGGAATTAATCTCCTCTGATGGTGTCACCCCCATTGTGCCGCAACTCCCTACAGTGCCTTGCTGGACATCAGTAAAAACCGACGGAGGAGGAGTTAAATTACAATCTCCCTACTCACGCTGTGTAGTACTGCGCATCTTGCGCAGCTAGATTGTACTTTTAACTCCTCTTGCCCGGTGCGCTGCTCAGAGGAAGTTGCTTCCATACTAAAGCCAGCAGAGGTTGGTACAGTCTTGGCTTAAAATAGTGTTATTAAAAGTATATTAAAAAAAGAAAATCTTTAAAAAAAAAAAAATCTTATATTTTATTTATTTTCTTCCCTTTACTTGTCTTTGTAGTAGTTTTCATAATTCCTTCAGATTAAAGGGACAGTCAACCCAAATTTTCAAATATGTAATTCCTATAAAGTCGCTAACGATGTTTAGTTTGCACTGTAGCCTAATTCATTACCCTAAATAGTTTATAAATATTTCCTACTTACTTTTTTCTTCTTTGCAGTTTAAAATGTCCGCCTGCCCCCTCCCATATTTCGTCATCAAGATCCTAAGGTTGTTCAGCCTCCAGCTCTATATCGGCTACTTCTCGTAAATCCACGCTCCTGATTTTTTGCGCATGCGCATTGCATTGCTAAAACTAGGGGGAAGAAACTCAAAATACTTTCTCAAGTTCTGACACTTTCACTCGCCTAACAGGGAGAGAGGATCAGCCGGTGCAGGATCTCATTTGTTATAGCGCAAAGCTGAGTATAAGATGGGCACTTGTGTGTGTGCACTGCTCAGCCGGTGCAGGATCTCATTTGTTATAGCGCAAAGCTGAGTATAAGAGGGGCACTTGTGTGTGCGCACTGATCAGCCGGTGCAGGAGCTCATTTGTTATAGCGCAAAGCTGAGTATAAGATGGGCATTTGTGTGTGTGCACTGATCAGCCGGTGCAGGAGCTCATTTGTTATAGCGCAAAGCTGAGTATAAGATGGGCATTTGTGTGTGTGCACTGATCAGCCGGTGCAGGAGCTCATTTGTTATAGCGCAAAGCTGAGTATAAGATGGGCATTTGTGTGTGTGCACTGATCAGCCGGTGCAGGATCTCATTTGTTATAGCGCAAAGCTGAGTATAAGAGGGGCACTTGTGTGTGCGCACTGATCAGCCGGTGCAGGAGCTCATTTGTTATAGCGCAAAGCTGTGAATAAGAAAAAAACATAAGTCTGCTTTGTTTTATTTTTGCAGTGGAAGCAATACATTATAGTGCATACATCGTTTGAATGTCTGTTCAGAAAATACAGTATACAATGCAATGAATAATGTTACCGTAAACAATTGCTATCATCACATTTGTTTTGAAACTGTAATAGTTTTATTTTTTATTTTTACACAAAAAAAATATTTCTCTGGTCTAGAAAATGTAAACAGTGTTATGTTTTTTGTGTTATATGTTTGTTGTTTTATAAAAAAGAAACAGTTTTCTTGTATGGCTCAGTGTTCTTTTGATAATTGAGGGAATAGAGAGAGCTTAGAAATCCTTCAGGCAGGGGAGAATTGGTGATGTGTTTTGCAACAAAATAAAGGAACATGACAAACGAAGTACAGTAGTAAGCAGAGATGTGAGACAAAGTATAGAGGCGCCAATGGTGCAGATCAATGGTGATATAAGGCACAACAAAACCCCAATATGCACAGGATACTCACATTTGGTAAAGGCAATCAGTTATGCCCATAGAGACAGGCTGGATTTCACAGCAATCCAGCTGGCTGTTCCAAGGTGGAATAACGGATGGGTGGGTGTCAGAGTGTTAGTACTCTAAAGTAGCATAGCAACAGGAAGTGTCAAACATAACACTAGGAGTGGATTTGATAAAAAAGTAAATTTATTAAAAAGTATAAAAAGTAATACCACTCATCTCAGTGTTAAAAATGAATCTTATACATAATACATGCGACGCGTTTCTCAGATATACTGTTTCCTGTATTGTCTCTACTTGTCTCACATCTCTAGTTTCTCTCCGTTTGGATACCGATAGAGAGCTGCCTACTCGTTCAGCCAGCTGGATTGCTGCTAAAATCCAGCCCGCCCCTATTGGCATAACTGAATGCCTTCATATATTGTGAGTACCCTGTTATCATAGTATATTGGTACACCTCCAGAAACCTCCATTGATCTGCACCATTGGCGCCCCTTCCGTGTTGTTCTTTCTTTACAGTAGTAAGCAGCCTTAGCTGAGCCATACAAGAAAAATGTTTCTTTTTTATAAAACAACAAACATATAACACTAAAAAACATAACACTTTTTACATTTTCTAGACCAGAGAAATATCTTTTTTGTGTAAAAATACAAAATAAACAATTTTCTTATACACAGCTTTGCGCTATAACAAATGAGCTCCTGCCCCGGCTGAGCAGTGCACACACACCAGTGCCCATCTTATACTCAGCTTTGCGCTATAACAAATGAGCTCCTGCACCGGCTGAGCAGTGCACACACACCAGTGCCCATCTTATACTCAGCTTTGCACTATAACAAATGAGCTCCTGCACCGGCTGATCAGTGCACACACACAAGTGCCCCTCTTATACTCAGCTTTGCGCTATAACAAATGAGATCCTACACCGGCTGAGCAGTGCGCACACACAAGTGCCCCTCTTATACTCAGCTTTGCGCTATAACAAATGAGATCCTGCACCGGCTGAGCAGTGCACACACACAAGTGCCCCTCTTATACTCAGCTTTGCGCTATAACAAATGAGCTCCTGCACCGGCTGAGCAGTGCACACACACCAGTGCCCCTCTTATACTCAGCTTTGCACTGTAACAAATGAGCTCCTGCACAGGCTGAGCAGTGCACACACACAATTCCCCTTCTTATACTCAGCTTTGCGCTATAACAAATGAGATCCTGCACCGGCTGAGCAGTGCAAACACACAAGTGCCCCTCTTATACTCAGCTTTGCGCTATAACAAATGAGATCCTGCACCGGCTGAGCAGTGCACACACACAAGTGCCCCTCTTATACTCAGCTTTGCGCTATAACAAATGAGATCCTGCACCGGCTGATCAGTGCACACACACAAGTGCCCATCTTATACTCAGCTTTGCACTATAACAAATGAGATCCTGCACCGGCTGAGCAGTGCACACACACAAGTGCCCCTCTTATACTCAGCTTTGCGCTATAACAAATGAGATCCTGCACCGGCTGATCAGTGCACACACACAAGTGCCCATCTTATACTCAGCTTTGCGCTATAACAAATGAGCTCCTGCACCGGCTGAGCAGTGCACACACACCAGTGCCCCTCTTATACTCAGCTTTGCGCTGTAACAAATGAGCTCCTGCACAGGCTGAGCAGTGCACACACACAATTCCCCTTCTTATACTCAGCTTTGCGCTATAACAAATGAGATCCTGCACCGGCTGAGCAGTGCAAACACACAAGTGCCCCTCTTATACTCAGCTTTGCGCTATAACAAATGAGATGCTGCACCGGCTGAGCAGTGCACACACACAAGTGCCCCTCTTATACTCAGCTTTGCGCTATAACAAATGAGATCCTGCACCGGCTGATCAGTGCACACACACAAGTGCCCATCTTATACTCAGCTTTGCGCTATAACAAATGAGCTCCTGCACCGGCTAAGCAGTGCACACACACAAGTGCCCCTCTTATACTCAGCTTTGCGCTATAACAAATGAGATCCTGCACAGGCTGATCCTCTCTCCCTGTTAGGCGAGTGAAAGTGTCAGAACTTGAGAAAGTATTTTGAGTTTCTTCCCCCTAGTTTTAGCAATGCAATGCGCATGCGCAAAAAATCAGGAGCATTGATTTACGAGAAGTAGCCGATATAGAGCTGGAGGCTGAACAACCTTAGGATCTTGATGACGAAATATGGGAGGGGGCAGGCGGACATTTTAAACTGCAAAGAAGAAACAAGTAAGTAGGAAATATTTATAAACTATTATGGGTAATGAATTAGGCTACAGTGCAAACTAAACATCGTTAGCAACTTTATAGGAATTACATATTTGAAAATTTGGGTTGACTGTCCCTTTAACTTACATCATTGTTTGTCTTCTTCCCCTCCATTTTTTTTTTTTATTATTATTAAATATTATTTTTCATGCCAATTTTCCCGCGCACAAAGCCATTCCACCTGAATTCCAGTAATTGCCATCCAGCAGATCAGCCATATCCCACCAGTATTATAGTAATTGCCAGTAAAATCAGTCATGGTTAGCTCACATACATATTGAGAGCTTTCTGATATAAACTAATTTATGACTTCAATGTCTGTCCATGATCAGAAGTAGTTTTGAATAATTCCTAACCGGGGAGGTAACTTAGAAGTCTTGTGGTCCTTTTAAACATCATTCTTTATTTAATAAAAAAAAAAAGAAGAAGATAGAGGGGAGGAAGACAAACTGTGATGTAAGTCCATCTGAAGGAATTAGGAAAACTACTACAAATAGACAGGTAAGAAAAGAAAATATAAGAGAGATTTTTTTTTTTAAGATTTTTCTTTTTTTTTATATTCTTTAATTCCACTATTTTAAGCAAAGACTGTACCAACCTCTGCTGGCTTTAGAATGGAAGCATCTTCCTCTGAGCAGCGCGCGGGGCAGGAGGAGTTAAAAAAATACAATCTAGCTAAGCAAGTTGCGCAGTACTACGCAACGTGCATAGGCAGATTGTAATTTAACTCCTCCTCCATCGGTTTTTACTGATGTCCAGCCAGGCACTGTAGGGAGTTGCGGCGCGACGGGGGTGACACCATCAGAGGAGATTAATTCCTGCTTGATGGTGTCAAGGACCACCAACATCTTCTCGCGGAACGCTGCTTTAGATCACAGATCTAGTGCAATAGGAAGTGATCCTAAAAGGGACATTTTTTTTCAAAAGTGTTGTCTTTTCCACCTTACATTTAATTCTCCCAAGTCTATTACAGTGTTTTATCTACACGGTGTGTTCCTGTGCTGAATGAATCAACCTATTCTAAGCCAGATACCAATAGATTTCTAGGTAGCGGTTTATATAAATCTGCACTTCCTGTGGTGCAAAAATGACATGCTCTCATTAAATAAAACAGGTTATTTTTCCCCTACTCACTGTTAAACACTGTGCGTTTACATAAAGTCTTACTTGAGAACCACATAGACCTGCTGAGATGAGCAGCCAGTGAGGCACTCGGCAGTGGCTGTTTTTAGTTGTGGGGATGTTTGAAGCTCCCAAGTGGGATTTATCTATGTTTTTAACAACTTTGCAGGGGTTTACCAGAGAGTTGTATAAAAATGTAATGTCCCTAACCAATCAGAGCATGTCATTTGTGCACTACAATGCCCCTAACCAATCAGAGCATGTCATTTGTGCACTACAATGTCCCTAACCAATCAGAGCATGTCATTTGTGCACTACAATGTCCCTAACCAATCAGAGCATGTCATTTGTGCACTACAATGTCCCTAACCAATCAGAGCATGTCATTTGTGCACTACAATGTCCCTAACCAATTAGAGCATGTCATTTGTGCACTACAATGCCCCTAACAAATCAGAGCATGTCATTTGTGTACTACAATGCCCCTAACCAATTAGAGCATGTCATTTGTGCACTACAATTTTCCAAACCAATCAGAGCATGTCATTTGTGCACTACAATGTTCCTAACCAATCAGAGCATGTCATTTGTGCACTACAATGTCCCATAATTTAATATGTCTGTTTGAAATGTGTTTTGTTTTGGATCACATAATCCTTTAGCACCCTGATTCCCCTTCCCAGAGATGCCGACCTGTGATGATGTGCTGAAGACACAAGGACTATACATTGAGAAAGCAACGCTCTTAATGATAGACAGCATTGTTTTTATATTATTAACAGATATTACCTGAAGATAAAAGCTTAGTGCAGCACATTTATATTTAATGTATATACAGAATCACATACCTTACTCCAGTTAAATTCTTCACAAGTTTTGCTACCCTCGGATACTATTAAAAAAAAAACACAATTTTATATATATATATATATATATATATACATACATACACACACACATATACATACACACATATATATATATAATAAAATGATAGCCTGGTACGAACAAGAAGACAATATCATTAACACTTACCACTGGCTTCACAATCATGGACAGTAAACTCTTAAGCCAATTTGGAAGCAAATACATATTAATCTGGGATTTCAAATTTGGATCCACCAGGTCATGTTTGCTGAAAAAATAAACAGTAACTTATGTTCATATTTAGATATAAAAACCTAATTAGATTTATGATCGAGAGTAAAAATAAACGTACAAGTTATCCAGGAAGGTTGAGGCTGAATCTGCCAGGATTCCCTTCATTGCCAGCTCAATAATAGCCTTTTCTATCGATGGGGGAGCAAAGGGCACCAGCTGAAAAAGACTCAAGCTGTGTTATTTATTTTCTATTTAATAGATAAATCTCCATAGTGAGATACTTAGAGACAAAACTGAAGTTAAATAAAAAAATAAATAAAAAATAATAATTATGTGTAGTAAAAAACAAACACAAAACATTACAAAAACACTTTATTTTGCCTACTTTTTCTGTAATTTAACTGCAAACTTTTTCTATTCCTGCATCTAGGTGGAAGTGCCAATAGCTGCTACATTATGCACAGTAAGTGCACAGCATAGATACTACTTATATATTTACATCTGTTCTTATCTGGCCACAACAAATGACGTAAGCTAAACATCACAAAAGGTATGTCCCTGTACTGCAGAGAGTGCTAACTGCTAACAAAATAAAGCCTCCGGTGATATAACTCACTAGTAAGGAAATGCTCATTGGCAGAGGTACTTCCTCAGTGTTAGCGGGGTGGACACCATCTGCTACAGCCTTGTGGCTCTGGCACCATTTGAAGAACACCTCCCATAGAATAAAGAGTCTTATGTCCCTAATATAGCATGATTGAAATGGCAATTACCTGTCTAGTAAATTACCGTTAGGCTGCTTAGGGCTTTGAAATATAACCTGGAACCCCAAATAGAAACACGGAAATGGGAAATGGGACCCTTTTTCAATTGAAAGGTCACATGTGTGAAATATTTGCATATGGGAACAATGTCACTCTCATCTACCCCCTCATACACACACACAGTACATAGAAGGGTCTTAGGAAATGCTCCTCTTTCAAATGAGTGGTCCCTTGTCTGCCCAACTGACATATGATGATCATAATAATGACAAAACCCTCTCACTATTAGTCCAATTTGGGGGGGATTTGGCTACTCTAAATAGATATTTACTACTCACTTGCCATTAAACTATTTCATAAAACACTTCACAGAGCGGCACAACAATTTTTTTTAGTCCTTAGAACTAGGGTTGCCAGCTGTGCCCCATAAAAATACCGGACACCCGGGGGAGGGGCGTGTCGAAGCAGTGACCAAGATGGCTGCTTTTCTTTATGGCTGACTACAGGAGTAGATAAAACTGCTATTTACTGCTCTAAAATCCTACAATCTGAGGCACTTTTTGAAAATATTTTACAGCTCAAGATTAACTGAACAGGAAAAGATACTTATATCTACAGATTTCAGCCCGGAAGATCTAAATAGATGTGGTGCGTAGCGGAGGCCTATTAGCGGCCTAAGCCTTCAGCTAGCCCTCCCCATTATCCTGCAGACACAGGACGAACAGCTGTATATGCTGCACACTTCCCATTCCCAATAACTTATACGAGTTATTTCCCCGTCCCTGTGATGTACAAAATGCAACTTGCAGAAAAATCCTTGGTGATTGCTTTAGACAAGTGGTTGTCGGATAGTCTTAACCTCATGGTGACACAACTGAAACTAGCATGGGGAAGTACTGATACAACTGAGGTGTGTAACTGCATACAGAGAAGCCCTATGCAGCCTCAAGAGAAGATGACTCCCATTAAATATGTACGTCTGGCAACAACCAAAGGATCTAATGTCTCAGCAATAAACCCACCCGCTTTGGCTGACAACACACTTTTGCAAGATACCGCTGGTGAAGGGGTCGCAACGGAGAGCAGTCTGAGACCTATGGTGAGACAGAGCAAAACTATATGTGACCAGCCATGTGGAAAATCGCTATCTTACGTCCTTACTGAAGGGACCATAGCTGTTAGCAGAGTAAAGGAGATGCTATCAGA
>NC_069508.1:177230378-177240378 GCF_027579735.1 Bombina bombina
TCCCCTACACCACCGCAACTAAATAAATTTATTACCCCCTAAACCGCCGCTCCCGGACCCCACCGCAACCTACATTATACATATTAACCCCTAATCTGCCGCCCCCTACACTGCCGCAACTAAATAAAGTTATTCCCCCCTAAACCGCCACTCCCGGACCCCGCCGCCACCTACATAATACCTATTAACCCCTATCCTGCCCCCCTATACTGCAGCCACCTATAATAAATTTATTAACCCCTATCCTGCCCCCCCTACACCGCCGCCACTATAGTAAAATTATTAACTCCTAAACCTAAGTCTAACACTAACCCTAACACCCCCCTAACTTAAATATTAATTAAATAAATCTAAATAATATTACTCTTATTAACTAAATTATTCCTATTTAAAACTAAATACTTACCTATAAAATAAACCCTAATATAGCTACAATATAACTAATAATTACATTGTAACTATTTTAGGATTTATTTTTATTTTACAGGCAAGTTTGTATATATTTTAACTAGGTACAATAGTTATTAAATAGTTATTAACTATTTAATAACTACCTAGCTAAAAGAAATACAAAATTACCTGTAAAATAAATCCTAACCTAAGTTACAATTAAACCTAACACTACACTATCATAAAATTATTTAAATAAATTAGCTACCAATACCTACAATTAAATAAACTAGACTAAATTACAAAAAAAAACACTAAATTACAGAAAATAAAAAAATATTACAAGAATTTTAAACTAATCTAAGCCCCCTAATAAAATAAAAAAATAAAAAATAATAAAAGTCCTACCCTATTCTAGATTACCAAGTAACCAGCTCTTTTACCAGCCCTTAAAAGGGCTTTTTGCGGGGCATTGCTCTTTTGCCTGTAAAAAATAATACAACCCCCCCAACATTAAAACCCACCACCCACATACCCCTACTCTAACCCACCCAAACCCCCCTTAAATAAACCTAACACTAACCCCATGAAGATCTCCCTACCTTGAGTCGTCTTCACCCAGCTGGGCCGAAGTCTTCATCCGATGGGGCAGAAGAGGACATCCAGACTGGCAGAAGTCTTCATCCTATCCGGGCAAAAGAGGACATCCGGACCGGCAGACATCTTCACCCAAGCGGCATCTTCTATCTTCATCCATCCGACAAGGAGCAGCTCTATCTTCAAGACCTCCGGCGCGGAACATCCTTCCTGCACGACGACTACCCGACGAATGGCCGGTCCTTTAAATGGCGTCCCTCGAATTCCGATTGGCTGATAGGATTCTATCAGCCAATCGGAATTAAGGTAGGAAAAAGGTTCAGTGGCACTACCTAAAAGGTTTGGATGCCTACACCCTCAGTGTGTTAATCAGCTTGTTTGCTATATGTTGGGGTAAGTGGTGCTGTGTATTATAAAATTTCAGAACCAAGATTTAATGGGTTGAGAGCCCATCCTAGAATACACTATTAGCACTCATGGTAGGCATATGTAGCATCAGGTAATTAAGTTGAAAGTTAACAGTTAATGGTTCGAGAGATCTCACTGGGATCAATAAAACATAACTTTTAATATATACACAAAAAAACAGAGTTAAAATTAAGGGATGTGCAAATTAAAAACAAACAACTCATAGTAGGGTAATGAGGTACGCAAATTATACAGTATATATGGAAGTAAGAAGCAATATACAAAATTATGCTTATTGTGACAATACCTAGATATTCAATACTCCACGTTCTCAATGGATATTAAACACCCAATCAGTGTGGCAATTCTTTGCCTATCCAATGCTAGAACCTAAGTATTAACCCTCGGATACAAGTAATAATATACTAGTATGAGATTAGAGTGGTATTATGGTATCTAGTAACACATGTGTTTAAATAGAGAGAATCAGCATAATGTTTTCCATTTTAATTTGGTGCTGAATTCATAGTTACTAATAAGACCCTATAACACTCTTGAGTGTATGTGAATATATACTTTGTTCTCCAAAAGTGGTAGGATGTCACTTAGGAGTATAATTGCGTTTATACCTTCCAGAATTGATTGTGCAATATGGTAACAGATATGGAAGTCAGTGTGTTTGGTGCATACTCAGGTATCCTGTAATCTACCTCACCAGTAACCTAACATGTTTCGCCGTTCTCACGGCTTTCTCAAAGGGGGAAAGCCGTGAGAACGGCGAAACATGTTAGGGTACTGGTGAGGAGTCAGGCAGCTCCTGTGTTTGTTAGGGCTCAACTCTATGCAGGGTAACTATTTTTGGTTAATTTAACCTTCTAGCAGATATACTAACTTCGGTTCAGAACCGACTATACCACGCAAGTAGCCATTCATTATTCCAATCCACTAACGTGCATTCAGCATTTTGGTAACGGACAACCACAGGGAAAGTATCAGCTGCCGAGGTTTACATGCAGCAGTAACTTATATGGGTGGTCAAACATTTGCGTATGCAACTGAACTAATATTTGCTCATATTTAACTATTAAGCATTAAGCTAAAAACTTGTTCTTTATTTTAAGGATATAGTCATTACCACAGAGTCAATTTAACTCAGGCATCGGTGCATGCAAGCGCTAGTCTTTTGCGCTCTGACAGGTGATTACTTTATGTCAGATTAAATCTAATGTAATACGATGAACTGCACATATATACCAGTGCCTATTATTTATTATATTTAACTTTGAAGTTGACTATACAAGTGGGCAAATTCAATTGTCAAAACTAACATGGCTAGCTGAAGATATAAGGGATTAACAGCTTCCCACACGGAAGTGTAAAAAATGAAAATTCAGCTGCTGGTAATTAGTGTGCATCGAACCAGACACACTGAGGCAGTATAACTATAGATAGACCCTATCCGGTGTCATACTTTAGCCTTGTATTTAACGTATACAACCAAGTTATATATTTGAACTACCAAACTATATATACAAGGCTAATAGTAATCAGATTTTGTTTCCCTTTGGTGGCTTAACCAAAAATAATTTAAAAGTGGTTTTTTACTTGAATAGCGAACAGCAGACTTGCCAAACATAGTGTCTGATCAGGGGAGAATTTGATAATAATCACAACTTATTGATCAAGAATTGGGAAAGCACAAATAAATTATTTTGATGAATTGGATACAAGTTCCAAATTGTTAATAATTAAATGTGATTCAACACTCCTGGATATTTCAAGTAAATATCCAACAGGTAGATTACAGGATACCTGAGTATGTACCAAACACACTGACTTCCAAATCTGTTACCATATTGCACAATCAATTCTGGATCTAGAAGGTATAAACGCAATTATACTCCTAAGTGACATCCTACCACTTTTGGAGAACAAAGTATATATTCACATACACTCAATAGTGTTATAGGGTCATATTAGTAACTATGAATTCAGCACCAAATTAAAATGGAAAACATTATGCTGATTCTCTCTATTTAAACACATGTGTTACTAGATACCATAATACCACTCTAATCTCATACTAGTATATTATTACTTGTATCCGAGGGTTAATACTTAGGTTCTAGCATTGGATAGGCAAAGAATTGCCACACTGATTGGGTGTCTAATATCCATTGAGAACGTGGAGTATTGAATATCTAGGTATTGTCACAATAAGCATAATTTTGTATATTGCTTCTTACTTCCATATATACTGTATAATTTGCGTACCTCATTACCCTACTATGAGTTGTTTGTTTTTAATTTGCACATCCCTCAATTTTAACTCTGATTTTATGTGTATATTAAAAGTTATGTTTTATTGATCCCAGTGAGATCTCTCGAACCATTAACTGTTAACTTTCAACTTAATTACCTGATGCTACATATGCCTACCACGAGTGCTAATAGTGTATTCTAGGATGGGCTCTCAACCCATTAAATCTTGGTTAGGAAAAATCTGATTGGCTGATGCAATCAGCCAATCAGATTGAAGTTCAATCCGATTGGCTGATCCAATGAGCCAATCGGATTGAACTTCAATCTGATTAGCTGATAGCATCAGCCAATCAGATTTTTCCTACCTTAATTCCGATTGGCTGATAGAATCCTATCAGCCAATCGGAATTCGAGGGACGCCATCTTGGAAGATGTCATTTAAAGGGCCAGCCATTCGTCCCCTAATCTGTCTCCCCTACACCACCGCAACTAAATAAATTTATTACCCCCTAAACCGCCGCTCCCGGACCCCGCCGCAACCTACATTATACATATTAACCCCTAATCTGCCGCCCCCTACACTGCCGCAACTAAATAAAGTTATTCCCCCCTAAACCGCCACTCCCGGACCCCGCCGCCACCTACATAATACCTATTAACCCCTATCCTGCCCCCCTATACTGCAGCCACCTATAATAAATTTATTAACCCCTATCCTGCCCCCCCTACACCGCCGCCACTATAGTAAAATTATTAACTCCTAAACCTAAGTCTAACACTAACCCTAACACCCCCCTAACTTAAATATTAATTAAATAAATCTAAATAATATTACTCTTATTAACTAAATTATTCCTATTTAAAACTAAATACTTACCTATAAAATAAACCCTAATATAGCTACAATATAACTAATAATTACATTGTAACTATTTTAGGATTTATTTTTATTTTACAGGCAAGTTTGTATATATTTTAACTAGGTACAATAGTTATTAAATAGTTATTAACTATTTAATAACTACCTAGCTAAAAGAAATACAAAATTACCTGTAAAATAAATCCTAACCTAAGTTACAATTAAACCTAACACTACACTATCATAAAATTATTTAAATAAATTAGCTACCAATACCTACAATTAAATAAACTAGACTAAATTACAAAAAAAAAACACTAAATTACAGAAAATAAAAAAATATTACAAGAATTTTAAACTAATCTAAGCCCCCTAATAAAATAAAAAAATAAAAAATAATAAAAGTCCTACCCTATTCTAGATTACCAAGTAACCAGCTCTTTTACCAGCCCTTAAAAGGGCTTTTTGCGGGGCATTGCTCTTTTGCCTGTAAAAAATAATACAACCCCCCCAACATTAAAACCCACCACCCACATACCCCTACTCTAACCCACCCAAACCCCCCTTAAATAAACCTAACACTAACCCCATGAAGATCTCCCTACCTTGAGTCGTCTTCACCCAGCTGGGCCGAAGTCTTCATCCGATGGGGCAGAAGAGGACATCCAGACTGGCAGAAGTCTTCATCCTATCCGGGCAAAAGAGGACATCCGGACCGGCAGACATCTTCACCCAAGCGGCATCTTCTATCTTCATCCATCCGACAAGGAGCAGCTCTATCTTCAAGACCTCCGGCGCGGAACATCCTTCCTGCACGACGACTACCCGACGAATGGCCGGTCCTTTAAATGGCGTCCCTCGAATTCCGATTGGCTGATAGGATTCTATCAGCCAATCGGAATTAAGGTAGGAAAAAGGTTCAGTGGCACTACCTAAAAGGTTTGGATGCCTACACCCTCAGTGTGTTAATCAGCTTGTTTGCTATATGTTGGGGTAAGTGGTGCTGTGTATTATAAAATTTCAGAACCAAGATTTAATGGGTTGAGAGCCCATCCTAGAATACACTATTAGCACTCATGGTAGGCATATGTAGCATCAGGTAATTAAGTTGAAAGTTAACAGTTAATGGTTCGAGAGATCTCACTGGGATCAATAAAACATAACTTAATATATACACAAAAAAACAGAGTTAAAATTAAGGGATGTGCAAATTAAAAACAAACAACTCATAGTAGGGTAATGAGGTACGCAAATTATACAGTATATATGGAAGTAAGAAGCAATATACAAAATTATGCTTATTGTGACAATACCTAGATATTCAATACTCCACGTTCTCAATGGATATTAAACACCCAATCAGTGTGGCAATTCTTTGCCTATCCAATGCTAGAACCTAAGTATTAACCCTCGGATACAAGTAATAATATACTAGTATGAGATTAGAGTGGTATTATGGTATCTAGTAACACATGTGTTTAAATAGAGAGAATCAGCATAATGTTTTCCATTTTAATTTGGTGCTGAATTCATAGTTACTAATAAGACCCTATAACACTCTTGAGTGTATGTGAATATATACTTTGTTCTCCAAAAGTGGTAGGATGTCACTTAGGAGTATAATTGCGTTTATACCTTCCAGAATTGATTGTGCAATATGGTAACAGATATGGAAGTCAGTGTGTTTGGTGCATACTCAGGTATCCTGTAATCTACCTCACCAGTAACCTAACATGTTTCGCCGTTCTCACGGCTTTCTCAAAGGGGGAAAGCCGTGAGAACGGCGAAACATGTTAGGGTACTGGTGAGGAGTCAGGGAGCTCCTGTGTTTGTTAGGGCTCAACTCTATGCAGGGTAACTATTTTTGGTTAATTTAACCTTCTAGCAGATATACTAACTTCGGTTCAGAACCGACTATACCACGCAAGTAGCCATTCATTATTCCAATCCACTAACGTGCATTCAGCATTTTGGTAACGGACAACCACAGGGAAAGTATCAGCTGCCGAGGTTTACATGCAGCAGTAACTTATATGGGTGGTCAAACATTTGCGTATGCAACTGAACTAATATTTGCTCATATTTAACTATTAAGCATTAAGCTAAAAACTTGTTCTTTATTTTAAGGATATAGTCATTACCACAGAGTCAATTTAACTCAGGCATCGGTGCATGCAAGCGCTAGTCTTTTGCGCTCTGACAGGTGATTACTTTATGTCAGATTAAATCTAATGTAATACGATGAACTGCACATATATACCAGTGCCTATTATTTATTATATTTAACTTTGAAGTTGACTATACAAGTGGGCAAATTCAATTGTCAAAACTAACATGGCTAGCTGAAGATATAAGGGATTAACAGCTTCCCACACGGAAGTGTAAAAAAGGAAAATTCAGCTGCTGGTAATTAGTGTGCATCGAACCAGACACACTGAGGCAGTATAACTATAGATAGACCCTATCCGGTGTCATACTTTAGCCTTGTATTTAACGTATACAACCAAGTTATATATTTGAACTACCAAACTATATATACAAGGCTAATAGTAATCAGATTTTGTTTCCCTTTGGTGGCTTAACCAAAAATAATTTAAAAGTGGTTTTTTACTTGAATAGCGAACAGCAGACTTGCCAAACATAGTGTCTGATCAGGGGAGAATTTGATAATAATCACAACTTATTGATCAAGAATTGGGAAAGCACAAATAAATTATTTTGATGAATTGGATACAAGTTCCAAATTGTTAATAATTAAATGTGATTCAACACTCCTGGATATTTCAAGTAAATATCCAACAGGTAGATTACAGGATACCTGAGTATGTACCAAACACACTGACTTCCAAATCTGTTACCATATTGCACAATCAATTCTGGATCTAGAAGGTATAAACGCAATTATACTCCTAAGTGACATCCTACCACTTTTGGAGAACAAAGTATATATTCACATACACTCAATAGTGTTATAGGGTCATATTAGTAACTATGAATTCAGCACCAAATTAAAATGGAAAACATTATGCTGATTCTCTCTATTTAAACACATGTGTTACTAGATACCATAATACCACTCTAATCTCATACTAGTATATTATTACTTGTATCCGAGGGTTAATACTTAGGTTCTAGCATTGGATAGGCAAAGAATTGCCACACTGATTGGGTGTCTAATATCCATTGAGAACGTGGAGTATTGAATATCTAGGTATTGTCACAATAAGCATAATTTTGTATATTGCTTCTTACTTCCATATTTACGGTATAATTTGCGTACCTCATTACCCTACTATGAGTTGTTTGTTTTTAATTTGCACATCCCTCAATTTTAACTCTGATTTTATGTGTATATTAAAAGTTATGTTTTATTGATCCCAGTGAGATCTCTCGAACCATTAACTGTTAACTTTCAACTTAATTACCTGATGCTACATATGCCTACCACGAGTGCTAATAGTGTATTCTAGGATGGGCTCTCAACCCATTAAATCTTGGTTAGGAAAAATCTGATTGGCTGATGCAATCAGCCAATCAGATTGAAGTTCAATCCGATTGGCTGATCCAATGAGCCAATTGGATTGAACTTCAGTCTGATTAGCTGATAGCATCAGCCAATCAGATTTTTCCTACCTTAATTCCGATTGGCTGATAGAATCCTATCAGCCAATCGGAATTCGAGGGACGCCATCTTGGAAGATGTCATTTAAAGGGCCAGCCATTCGTCGGGTAGTCGTCGTGCAGGAAGGATGTTCCGCGCCAGAGGTTTTGAAGATGGAGCCGCTCCTCGTCGGATGGATGAAGATAGAAGATGCTGCTTGGATGAAGATGTCCTCTTCTGCCCGGATAGGATGAAGACTTCTGCCGGTCTGGATGTCCTCTTCTGCCCCATCGGATGAAGACTTTGGCCCGGCTGGGTGAAGATGACTCAAGGTAGGGAGATCTTCAGGGGGTTAGTGTTAGGTTTATTTAAGGGGGGTTTGGGTGGGTTAGAGTAGGGGTATGTGGGTGGTGGGTTTTAATGTTGGGGGGTTGTATTTTTTTTTACAGGCAAAAGAGCTGATTATTTTGGGGCAATGCCCCGCAAAAAGCCCTTTTAAGGGCTGGTAAAAGAGCTGGTTACTTGGTAATGTAGAATAGGGTAGGGACTTTTATTATTTTTGGGGGGTTTTATTTTATCAGGGGGCTTAGATTAGGTGTAATTAGTTTAAAATTCTTGTAATATATTTTTATTTTCTGTAATTTAGTGGGGGGGGGGTTTGTAATTTAGTTTAGTTTTTTTAATTGTATTTAATTGTAGGTATTGGTAGCTAATTTATTTAATTAATTTAATGATAGTGTAGTGTTATTATTATTGTAGCTATCTTAGGGTTTATTTTACAGGTAAGTATTTAGTTTTAAATTGGAATAATTTATTTAATGATAGTGTAGTGTTAGGTATAATTGTAACTTAGGTTAGTTTTATTTTACAGGTAATTTTGTATTTATTTTAGCTAGGTAGCTGTTAAATAGTTATTAACTATTTAATAGCTATTGTACCTAGTTAAAATATATACAAACATGCCTGTAAAATAAAAATAAACCCTAAGATAGCTACAATATAACTAATAGTTACATTGTAGCTATATTAGGGTTTATTTTATAGGTAAGTATTTAGTTTTAAATAGGATTAATTTAGTTAATAAGAGTAATATTATTTAGATTTATTTAATTAATATTTAAGTTAGGGGGGGTGTTAGGGTTAGTGTTAGACTTAGGTTTAAAAGTTAATAATTTTATTATAGTGGCGGCGGTGTGGGGGGGCAGGATAGGGGTTAATAAATTTATTATAGGTGGCGGCGGTATGGGGGGGCAGGATAGGGGTTAATAAATTTATTATAGGTGGCGGCGGTATAGGGGGGCAGGATAGAGGTTAATAGGTATTATGTAGGTGGCGGCGGGGTCCAGGAACGGCGGTTTAGGGGTTAACATATTTATTATCGTTGCGGCGGGGGTCTAGGAGCGGTGGTTTAAGGGTTAACATATTTATTATACACCCCACATTTTAACTCCAAAATACTGCCTAGTGCAGTAAATTTATTAAAAAAAACTTAAATTATGCTTACCTGATAATTTTCTTTTCTTCTTACAGGGAGAGTCCACAGCAGCATTCATTACTTTTGGGAAATACAGAACCTGGCCACCAGGAGGAGGCAAAGACACCCCAGCCAAAATGCTTAAATACCTCCCCCACTTCCCTCATCCCCCAGTCATTCATCCAAGGGAACAAGGAACAAGGAACAGTAGGATAAATATTAGGGTGAAAAAATGTGCCAGAAGAACAAAAAATTAAGGCTGCCCCATGAAAAAAAACAGACGGGGAGCTGTGGACTCTCCCCGTCAGAAAAAAAAAAATTATCAGGTAAGAGTGTGTATAGTGTATAGGATGCGCTCTGTGTAAGAGTATGTAGTGTAAGAGTATGCGCTCTGTGTAAGAGTATGCGC
>NC_069508.1:177242878-177280378 GCF_027579735.1 Bombina bombina
GGAGAGAGAGAGAGAGAGGGGGGGGTGGGAGAGAGAGAGAGAGAGGGGGGGGCGCGGGAGAGAGAGAGAGAGAGAGAGAGAGAGACAGAGAGAGACAGAGAGAGACAGAGAGAGAGACAGAGAGAGAGACAGAGAGAGAGACAGAGAGACATGGGCCTCTAGTTATCAAGCCGTCAAACGCAAATACGCTGGAATTCCGCAGCGTATTTGTGGCGAGGCTGATTCGCCTTAGATATCAAGCCCTACTGCCCGGCAAAAGTAGAATATAGTGACGTAAGCTTCGATCTGCCGGACTCAGTCCGACACAGATCGATGCTTACGTCACTCCAGATGTTTCCGAACGCAAGTTCGGCACAATCTCACTACTTTTGGTAGTTATCAAACTACTAGCAGGTACGCTCGCCACTATTCCGGGCCAGGGTACCTGGATTTCAATCCGCCGCCCTGGAGGTGGCAGATCCCATAGGAATCAATGGGAGTCTGACTATAGCGAAAGCTCATGTTCGCTGCTGCCCCGATATCCCATTGATTCCTATGGGAAACGTATGCACCTAACACCCTAACATGTACCCCGAGTCTAAACACCCCTAATCTGTCTCCCCTACACCACCGCAACTAAATAAATTTATTACCCCCTAAACCGCCGCTCCCGGACCCCACCGCAACCTACATTATACATATTAACCCCTAATCTGCCGCCCCCTACACTGCCGCAACTAAATAAAGTTATTCCCCCCTAAACCGCCACTCCCGGACCCCGCCGCCACCTACATAATACCTATTAACCCCTATCCTGCCCCCCCTATACTGCAGCCACCTATAATAAATTTATTAACCCCTATCCTGCCCCCCCTACACCGCCGCCACTATAGTAAAATTATTAACTCCTAAACCTAAGTCTAACACTAACCCCTAACATCCCCCCTAACTTAAATATTAATTAAATAAATCTAAATAATATTACTCTTATTAACTAAATTATTCCTATTTAAAACTAAATACTTACCTATAAAATAAACCCTAATATAGCTACAATATAACTAATAATTACATTGTAACTATTTTAGGATTTATTTTTATTTTACAGGCAAGTTTGTATATATTTTAACTAGGTACAATAGTTATTAAATAGTTATTAACTATTTAATAACTACCTAGCTAAAAGAAATACAAAATTACCTGTAAAATAAATCCTAACCTAAGTTACAATTAAACCTAACACTACACTATCATAAAATTATTTAAATAAATTAGCTACCAATACCTACAATTAAATAAACTAGACTAAATTACAAAAAAAAACACTAAATTACAGAAAATAAAAAAATATTACAAGAATTTTAAACTAATCTAAGCCCCCTAATAAAATAAAAAAATAAAAAATAATAAAAGTCCTACCCTATTCTAGATTACCAAGTAACCAGCTCTTTTACCAGCCCTTAAAAGGGCTTTTTGCGGGGCATTGCTCTTTTGCCTGTAAAAAATAATACAACCCCCCCAACATTAAAACCCACCACCCACATACCCCTACTCTAACCCACCCAAACCCCCCTTAAATAAACCTAACACTAACCCCATGAAGATCTCCCTACCTTGAGTCGTCTTCACCCAGCTGGGCCGAAGTCTTCATCCGATGGGGCAGAAGAGGACATCCAGACTGGCAGAAGTCTTCATCCTATCCGGGCAAAAGAGGACATCCGGACCGGCAGACATCTTCACCCAAGCGGCATCTTCTATCTTCATCCATCCGACAAGGAGCAGCTCTATCTTCAAGACCTCCGGCGCGGAACATCCTTCCTGCACGACGACTACCCGACGAATGGCCGGTCCTTTAAATGGCGTCCCTCGAATTCCGATTGGCTGATAGGATTCTATCAGCCAATCGGAATTAAGGTAGGAAAAAGGTTCAGTGGCACTACCTAAAAGGTTTGGATGCCTACACCCTCAGTGTGTTAATCAGCTTGTTTGCTATATGTTGGGGTAAGTGGTGCTGTGTATTATAAAATTTCAGAACCAAGATTTAATGGGTTGAGAGCCCATCCTAGAATACACTATTAGCACTCATGGTAGGCATATGTAGCATCAGGTAATTAAGTTGAAAGTTAACAGTTAATGGTTCGAGAGATCTCACTGGGATCAATAAAACATAACTTTTAATATATACACAAAAAAACAGAGTTAAAATTAAGGGATGTGCAAATTAAAAACAAACAACTCATAGTAGGGTAATGAGGTACGCAAATTATACAGTATATATGGAAGTAAGAAGCAATATACAAAATTATGCTTATTGTGACAATACCTAGATATTCAATACTCCACGTTCTCAATGGATATTAAACACCCAATCAGTGTGGCAATTCTTTGCCTATCCAATGCTAGAACCTAAGTATTAACCCTCGGATACAAGTAATAATATACTAGTATGAGATTAGAGTGGTATTATGGTATCTAGTAACACATGTGTTTAAATAGAGAGAATCAGCATAATGTTTTCCATTTTAATTTGGTGCTGAATTCATAGTTACTAATAAGACCCTATAACACTCTTGAGTGTATGTGAATATATACTTTGTTCTCCAAAAGTGGTAGGATGTCACTTAGGAGTATAATTGCGTTTATACCTTCCAGAATTGATTGTGCAATATGGTAACAGATATGGAAGTCAGTGTGTTTGGTGCATACTCAGGTATCCTGTAATCTACCTCACCAGTAACCTAACATGTTTCGCCGTTCTCACGGCTTTCCTCAAAGGGGGAAAGCCGTGAGAACGGCGAAACATGTTAGGGTACTGGTGAGGAGTCAGGCAGCTCCTGTGTTTGTTAGGGCTCAACTCTATGCAGGGTAAACTATTTTTGGTTAATTTAACCTTCTAGCAGATATACTAACTTCGGTTCAGAACCGACTATACCACGCAAGTAGCCATTCATTATTCCAATCCACTAACGTGCATTCAGCATTTTGGTAACGGACAACCACAGGGAAAGTATCAGCTGCCGAGGTTTACATGCAGCAGTAACTTATATGGGTGGTCAAACATTTGCGTATGCAACTGAACTAATATTTGCTCATATTTAACTATTAAGCATTAAGCTAAAAACTTGTTCTTTATTTTAAGGATATAGTCATTACCACAGAGTCAATTTAACTCAGGCATCGGTGCATGCAAGCGCTAGTCTTTTGCGCTCTGACAGGTGATTACTTTATGTCAGATTAAATCTAATGTAATACGATGAACTGCACATATATACCAGTGCCTATTATTTATTATATTTAACTTTGAAGTTGACTATACAAGTGGGCAAATTCAATTGTCAAAACTAACATGGCTAGCTGAAGATATAAGGGATTAACAGCTTCCCACACGGAAGTGTAAAAAATGAAAATTCAGCTGCTGGTAATTAGTGTGCATCGAACCAGACACACTGAGGCAGTATAACTATAGATAGACCCTATCCGGTGTCATACTTTAGCCTTGTATTTAACGTATACAACCAAGTTATATATTTGAACTACCAAACTATATATACAAGGCTAATAGTAATCAGATTTTGTTTCCCTTTGGTGGCTTAACCAAAAATAATTTAAAAGTGGTTTTTTACTTGAATAGCGAACAGCAGACTTGCCAAACATAGTGTCTGATCAGGGGAGAATTTGATAATAATCACAACTTATTGATCAAGAATTGGGAAAGCACAAATAAATTATTTTGATGAATTGGATACAAGTTCCAAATTGTTAATAATTAAATGTGATTCAACACTCCTGGATATTTCAAGTAAATATCCAACAGGTAGATTACAGGATACCTGAGTATGTACCAAACACACTGACTTCCAAATCTGTTACCATATTGCACAATCAATTCTGGATCTAGAAGGTATAAACGCAATTATACTCCTAAGTGACATCCTACCACTTTTGGAGAACAAAGTATATATTCACATACACTCAATAGTGTTATAGGGTCATATTAGTAACTATGAATTCAGCACCAAATTAAAATGGAAAACATTATGCTGATTCTCTCTATTTAAACACATGTGTTACTAGATACCATAATACCACTCTAATCTCATACTAGTATATTATTACTTGTATCCGAGGGTTAATACTTAGGTTCTAGCATTGGATAGGCAAAGAATTGCCACACTGATTGGGTGTCTAATATCCATTGAGAACGTGGAGTATTGAATATCTAGGTATTGTCACAATAAGCATAATTTTGTATATTGCTTCTTACTTCCATATATACTGTATAATTTGCGTACCTCATTACCCTACTATGAGTTGTTTGTTTTTAATTTGCACATCCCTCAATTTTAACTCTGATTTTATGTGTATATTAAAAGTTATGTTTTATTGATCCCAGTGAGATCTCTCGAACCATTAACTGTTAACTTTCAACTTAATTACCTGATGCTACATATGCCTACCACGAGTGCTAATAGTGTATTCTAGGATGGGCTCTCAACCCATTAAATCTTGGTTAGGAAAAATCTGATTGGCTGATGCAATCAGCCAATCAGATTGAAGTTCAATCCGATTGGCTGATCCAATGAGCCAATCGGATTGAACTTCAATCTGATTAGCTGATAGCATCAGCCAATCAGATTTTTCCTACCTTAATTCCGATTGGCTGATAGAATCCTATCAGCCAATCGGAATTCGAGGGACGCCATCTTGGAAGATGTCATTTAAAGGGCCAGCCATTCGTCCCCTAATCTGTCTCCCCTACACCACCGCAACTAAATAAATTTATTACCCCCTAAACCGCCGCTCCCGGACCCCGCCGCAACCTACATTATACATATTAACCCCTAATCTGCCGCCCCCCTACACTGCCGCAACTAAATAAAGTTATTCCCCCCTAAACCGCCACTCCCGGACCCCGCCGCCACCTACATAATACCTATTAACCCCTATCCTGCCCCCCTATACTGCAGCCACCTATAATAAATTTATTAACCCCTATCCTGCCCCCCCTACACCGCCGCCACTATAGTAAAATTATTAACTCCTAAACCTAAGTCTAACACTAACCCTAACACCCCCCTAACTTAAATATTAATTAAATAAATCTAAATAATATTACTCTTATTAACTAAATTATTCCTATTTAAAACTAAATACTTACCTATAAAATAAACCCTAATATAGCTACAATATAACTAATAATTACATTGTAACTATTTTAGGATTTATTTTTATTTTACAGGCAAGTTTGTATATATTTTAACTAGGTACAATAGTTATTAAATAGTTATTAACTATTTAATAACTACCTAGCTAAAAGAAATACAAAATTACCTGTAAAATAAATCCTAACCTAAGTTACAATTAAACCTAACACTACACTATCATAAAATTATTTAAATAAATTAGCTACCAATACCTACAATTAAATAAACTAGACTAAATTACAAAAAAAAAACACTAAATTACAGAAAATAAAAAAATATTACAAGAATTTTAAACTAATCTAAGCCCCCTAATAAAATAAAAAAATAAAAAATAATAAAAGTCCTACCCTATTCTAGATTACCAAGTAACCAGCTCTTTTACCAGCCCTTAAAAGGGCTTTTTGCGGGGCATTGCCCCAAAGTAATCAGCTCTTTTGCCTGTAAAAAATAATACAACCCCCCCAACATTAAAACCCACCACCCACATACCCCCTACTCTAACCCACCCAAACCCCCCTTAAATAAACCTAACACTAACCCCATGAAGATCTCCCTACCTTGAGTCGTCTTCACCCAGCTGGGCCGAAGTCTTCATCCGATGGGGCAGAAGAGGACATCCAGACTGGCAGAAGTCTTCATCCTATCCGGGCAAAAGAGGACATCCGGACCGGCAGACATCTTCACCCAAGCGGCATCTTCTATCTTCATCCATCCGACAAGGAGCAGCTCTATCTTCAAGACCTCCGGCGCGGAACATCCTTCCTGCACGACGACTACCCGACGAATGGCCGGTCCTTTAAATGGCGTCCCTCGAATTCCGATTGGCTGATAGGATTCTATCAGCCAATCGGAATTAAGGTAGGAAAAAGGTTCAGTGGCACTACCTAAAAGGTTTGGATGCCTACACCCTCAGTGTGTTAATCAGCTTGTTTGCTATATGTTGGGGTAAGTGGTGCTGTGTATTATAAAATTTCAGAACCAAGATTTAATGGGTTGAGAGCCCATCCTAGAATACACTATTAGCACTCATGGTAGGCATATGTAGCATCAGGTAATTAAGTTGAAAGTTAACAGTTAATGGTTCGAGAGATCTCACTGGGATCAATAAAACATAACTTAATATATACACAAAAAAACAGAGTTAAAATTAAGGGATGTGCAAATTAAAAACAAACAACTCATAGTAGGGTAATGAGGTACGCAAATTATACAGTATATATGGAAGTAAGAAGCAATATACAAAATTATGCTTATTGTGACAATACCTAGATATTCAATACTCCACGTTCTCAATGGATATTAAACACCCAATCAGTGTGGCAATTCTTTGCCTATCCAATGCTAGAACCTAAGTATTAACCCTCGGATACAAGTAATAATATACTAGTATGAGATTAGAGTGGTATTATGGTATCTAGTAACACATGTGTTTAAATAGAGAGAATCAGCATAATGTTTTCCATTTTAATTTGGTGCTGAATTCATAGTTACTAATAAGACCCTATAACACTCTTGAGTGTATGTGAATATATACTTTGTTCTCCAAAAGTGGTAGGATGTCACTTAGGAGTATAATTGCGTTTATACCTTCCAGAATTGATTGTGCAATATGGTAACAGATATGGAAGTCAGTGTGTTTGGTGCATACTCAGGTATCCTGTAATCTACCTCACCAGTAACCTAACATGTTTCGCCGTTCTCACGGCTTTCTCAAAGGGGGGAAAGCCGTGAGAACGGCGAAACATGTTAGGGTACTGGTGAGGAGTCAGGGAGCTCCTGTGTTTGTTAGGGCTCAACTCTATGCAGGGTAACTATTTTTGGTTAATTTAACCTTCTAGCAGATATACTAACTTCGGTTCAGAACCGACTATACCACGCAAGTAGCCATTCATTATTCCAATCCACTAACGTGCATTCAGCATTTTGGTAACGGACAACCACAGGGAAAGTATCAGCTGCCGAGGTTTACATGCAGCAGTAACTTATATGGGTGGTCAAACATTTGCGTATGCAACTGAACTAATATTTGCTCATATTTAACTATTAAGCATTAAGCTAAAAACTTGTTCTTTATTTTAAGGATATAGTCATTACCACAGAGTCAATTTAACTCAGGCATCGGTGCATGCAAGCGCTAGTCTTTTGCGCTCTGACAGGTGATTACTTTATGTCAGATTAAATCTAATGTAATACGATGAACTGCACATATATACCAGTGCCTATTATTTATTATATTTAACTTTGAAGTTGACTATACAAGTGGGCAAATTCAATTGTCAAAACTAACATGGCTAGCTGAAGATATAAGGGATTAACAGCTTCCCACACGGAAGTGTAAAAAAGGAAAATTCAGCTGCTGGTAATTAGTGTGCATCGAACCAGACACACTGAGGCAGTATAACTATAGATAGACCCTATCCGGTGTCATACTTTAGCCTTGTATTTAACGTATACAACCAAGTTATATATTTGAACTACCAAACTATATATACAAGGCTAATAGTAATCAGATTTTGTTTCCCTTTGGTGGCTTAACCAAAAATAATTTAAAAGTGGTTTTTTACTTGAATAGCGAACAGCAGACTTGCCAAACATAGTGTCTGATCAGGGGAGAATTTGATAATAATCACAACTTATTGATCAAGAATTGGGAAAGCACAAATAAATTATTTTGATGAATTGGATACAAGTTCCAAATTGTTAATAATTAAATGTGATTCAAACACTCCTGGATATTTCAAGTAAATATCCAACAGGTAGATTACAGGATACCTGAGTATGTACCAAACACACTGACTTCCAAATCTGTTACCATATTGCACAATCAATTCTGGATCTAGAAGGTATAAACGCAATTATACTCCTAAGTGACATCCTACCACTTTTGGAGAACAAAGTATATATTCACATACACTCAATAGTGTTATAGGGTCATATTAGTAACTATGAATTCAGCACCAAATTAAAATGGAAAACATTATGCTGATTCTCTCTATTTAAACACATGTGTTACTAGATACCATAATACCACTCTAATCTCATACTAGTATATTATTACTTGTATCCGAGGGTTAATACTTAGGTTCTAGCATTGGATAGGCAAAGAATTGCCACACTGATTGGGTGTCTAATATCCATTGAGAACGTGGAGTATTGAATATCTAGGTATTGTCACAATAAGCATAATTTTGTATATTGCTTCTTACTTCCATATTTACGGTATAATTTGCGTACCTCATTACCCTACTATGAGTTGTTTGTTTTTAATTTGCACATCCCTCAATTTTAACTCTGATTTTATGTGTATATTAAAAGTTATGTTTTATTGATCCCAGTGAGATCTCTCGAACCATTAACTGTTAACTTTCAACTTAATTACCTGATGCTACATATGCCTACCACGAGTGCTAATAGTGTATTCTAGGATGGGCTCTCAACCCATTAAATCTTGGTTAGGAAAAATCTGATTGGCTGATGCAATCAGCCAATCAGATTGAAGTTCAATCCGATTGGCTGATCCAATGAGCCAATTGGATTGAACTTCAGTCTGATTAGCTGATAGCATCAGCCAATCAGATTTTTCCTACCTTAATTCCGATTGGCTGATAGAATCCTATCAGCCAATCGGAATTCGAGGGACGCCATCTTGGAAGATGTCATTTAAAGGGCCAGCCATTCGTCGGGTAGTCGTCGTGCAGGAAGGATGTTCCGCGCCAGAGGTTTTGAAGATGGAGCCGCTCCTCGTCGGCATGGATGAAGATAGAAGATGCTGCTTGGATGAAGATGTCCTCTTCTGCCCGGATAGGATGAAGACTTCTGCCGGTCTGGATGTCCTCTTCTGCCCCATCGGATGAAGACTTTGGCCCGGCTGGGTGAAGATGACTCAAGGTAGGGAGATCTTCAGGGGGTTAGTGTTAGGTTTATTTAAGGGGGGTTTGGGTGGGTTAGAGTAGGGGTATGTGGGTGGTGGGTTTTAATGTTGGGGGGTTGTATTTTTTTTTTACAGGCAAAAGAGCTGATTATTTTGGGGCAATGCCCCGCAAAAAGCCCTTTTAAGGGCTGGTAAAAGAGCTGGTTACTTGGTAATGTAGAATAGGGTAGGGACTTTTATTATTTTTGGGGGGTTTTATTTTATCAGGGGGCTTAGATTAGGTGTAATTAGTTTTAAAATTCTTGTAATATATTTTTATTTTCTGTAATTTAGTGGGGGGGGGGTTTGTAATTTAGTTTAGTTTTTTTAATTGTATTTAATTGTAGGTATTGGTAGCTAATTTATTTAATTAATTTAATGATAGTGTAGTGTTATTATTATTGTAGCTATCTTAGGGTTTATTTTACAGGTAAGTATTTAGTTTTAAATTGGAATAATTTATTTAATGATAGTGTAGTGTTAGGTATAATTGTAACTTAGGTTAGTTTTATTTTACAGGTAATTTTGTATTTATTTTAGCTAGGTAGCTGTTAAATAGTTATTAACTATTTAATAGCTATTGTACCTAGTTAAAATATATACAAACATGCCTGTAAAATAAAAATAAACCCTAAGATAGCTACAATGTAAGTATTAGTTATATTGTAGCTATATTAGGGTTTATTTTATAGGTAAGTATTTAGTTTTAAATAGGATTAATTTAGTTAATAAGAGTAATATTATTTAGATTTATTTAATTAATATTTAAGTTAGGGGGGTGTTAGGGTTAGTGTTAGACTTAGGTTTAAAAGTTAATAATTTTATTATAGTGGCGGCGGTGTGGGGGGGGCAGGATAGGGGTTAATAAATTTATTATAGGTGGCGGCGGTATGGGGGGGGCAGGATAGGGGTTAATAAATTTATTATAGGTGGCGGCGGTATAGGGGGGCAGGATAGAGGTTAATAGGTATTATGTAGGTGGCGGCGGGGTCCAGGAACGGCGGTTTAGGGGTTAACATATTTATTATCGTTGCGGCGGGGTCTAGGAGCGGTGGTTTAAGGGTTAACATATTTATTATACACCCCACATTTTAACTCCAAAATACTGCCTAGTGCAGTAAATTTATTAAAAAAAACTTAAATTATGCTTACCTGATAATTTTCTTTTCTTCTTACAGGGAGAGTCCACAGCAGCATTCATTACTTTTGGGAAATACAGAACCTGGCCACCAGGAGGAGGCAAAGACACCCCAGCCAAATGCTTAAATACCTCCCCCCACTTCCCTCATCCCCCAGTCATTCATCCAAGGGAACAAGGAACAAGGAACAGTAGGATAAATATTAGGGTGAAAAAATGTGCCAGAAGAACAAAAAATTAAGGCTGCCCCATGAAAAAAAACAGACGGGGAGCTGTGGACTCTCCCCGTCAGAAAAAAAAAAATTATCAGGTAAAGAGTGTGTATAGTGTATAGGATGCGCTCTGTGTAAGAGTATGTAGTGTAAGAGTATGCGCTCTGTGTAAGAGTATGCGCTCTGTGTAATAGTTTATAGTGTATAGCAGTGTTTTTCAACCAGTGTGCCGTGAGAGATCCTCAGGTGTGCCGCGGCAGACTGACAATCATTATGATTGTGTGTGAATGAATGTCAATATGTCATGTATAGTTTGTAAGAGCATGGCATGACAGCACAGTTACAGTGTGTGTATGTATGTATATATATATATATATAATATATATATATATTATATATATATATATATATATATATATATATACACACACATACACTGTATATATATCCTGTATTAGGCTATAATGTGTGATTTTGTAAAGTTTTGGGATGGTGGTGTGCCGCAGGATTTTTTTATGTAAAAAAAGTGTGCCACTGCAAAAAAAAGGTTGCAAATCACTGGTGTATAGGATGCGCTCTGTGTAAGAGTATGTGCTCTGTGTAAGAGTATGTGCTCTGTGTAATAGTTTATAGTGTATAGGATGCGCTCTGTGTAAGAGTATGTGCTCTGTGTAATAGTATATAGTGTATAGGATGCGCTCTGTGTGTGTAAGAGTATGTGCTCTGTGTAAGAGTATATAGTGTATAGGATGCGCTCTGTGTAAGAGTATGTGCTCTGTGTAAGAGTATGTGCTCTGTGTAATAGTTTATAGTGTATAGGATGCGCTCTGTGTAAGAGTATGTGCTCTGTGTAATAGTATATAGTGTATAGGATGCGCTCTGTGTAAGAGTATGTGCTCTGTGTAAGAGTATATAGTGTATAGGATGCGCTCTGTGTAAGAGTATGCTCTCTGTGTAAGGCTACGCGCTCTGTGTAAGAGTATATAGTGTATAGGATGCGCTCTGTGTAAGAGTATGCACTCTGTGTAAGAGTATATAGTGTATAGGATGCGCTCTGTGTAAGAGTATATAGTGTATAGGATGCGCTCTGTGTAAGAGTATGTGCTCTGTGTAAGAGTATATAGTGTATAGGATGCGCTCTGTGTAAGAGTATGCGCTCTGTGTAAGAGTTTATAGTGTATAGGATGCGCTCTGTGTAAGAGTTTATAGTGTATAGAATGCGCTCTGTGTAAGAGTATGTGCTCTGTGTAATAATTTATAGTGTAAGAGTATGCGCTCTGTGTAAGAGTATGTGCTCTGTGTAATAGTTTATAGTGTATAGGATGCGCTCTGTGTAATAGTTTATAGTGTATTGCATGCGCTCTGTGTAAGAGTTTATAGTGTATAGAATGCGCTCTGTGTAAGAGTATGCTCTCTGTATAAGAGTAGGGCTCTCTGTGTAAGAGTAGGCTCTCTGTGTAAGAGTAGGCTCTCTGTGTAAGAGTATATAGTGTATAGGATGCGCTCGGTGTAAGAGTATGCTCCTCTGTGTAAGAGTAGGCTCTCTGTGTAAGAGTAGGCTCTCTGTGTAAGAGTAGGCTCTCTGTGTAAGAGTAGGCTCTCTGTGTAAGAGTATATAGTGTATAGGATGCGCTCGGTGTAAGAGTATGAACTCTGTGTAAGAGTATGCGCTTTGTGTAAGAGTATATAGTGTATAGGATGTGCTCTCTGTAAGAGTATGCGCTCTGTGTAAGAGTATTAGCTCTGTGTAAGAGTATGCGCTAAGTGTGTTTGTCCGAAGCTGTCATGCGCAGAGTAGAGACAGCATGAGGTCAAACACACCTGGCCGTTGAGTTCCTAGCTGATCTGCGGCAGAAGCAGGTGAACGTGAAGGGGACGTGACGGGGCGTGGTCGGGCGATAGAGGGGAGAGAGAGGGGAGGGAGAAAGGGGGGGGAGAGAGAGAGAAAAAGAGAGAGGGGGGAGAGAAGAGAAGAGCGGAGAGAGAGAGAGGGGGAGAGAGAGAGGGGGAGAGAGAGAGAGAGGGGGGGGAGAGAGAGAGAGGGGGGGGAGAGAGAGAGAGAGGAGAGAGGGGGGGGGGGGGAGCGAGAGAGAGAGAGAGGGAGAGATGAGGGGGGGGGGGGAGGACAGATAAAGAGAGAGAGAGGGGGGGGAGAGAGAGGGGGGGAGATGAGATGAGGTGGGGGGGAGAGAGAGAGCAGGGGGGAGAGAGAGAGAGAGAGAGCGAGAGGGGGGGGAGAGAGAGAGAGGGGGGGAGAGAGAGGGGGGGGAGAGAGAGAGAGAGGGGGGGAGAGAGAGAGAGAGAGGGGGGGGAGAGAGAGAGAGAGGGGGGGGGAAGAGAGAGGGGGGGCGGGGCGGGAGAGAGAGAGAGAGAGAGAGAGGGGGGGGGCGGGGCGGGAGAGAGAGAGAGAGAGGGGGGCGGGGCGGGAGAGAGAGAGAGAGAGAGAGAGAGAGAGAGAGAAGAGGGGGCGGGCCGGGCGGGCGGGGGAGAGAGAGAGAGAGAGAGAGAGAGAGAGGGGGGGGGGCGGGAGAGAGAGAGAGATAGAGGGGAGAGGGAGCGGAGGGAGAGAGAGAGGGGGCGGGGCGAGAGAGAGAGGGGGCGGGGGAGAGAGAGAGGGGGGCGGGGGAGAGAGAGAGAGAGATGAGAGGAGGGGGGGGGCGGAGAGAGAGAGAGAGTGAGAGAGAGGGGGGGGCGGGAGAGAGAGAGAGAGAGGGGGGGGGGGAGAGGAGAGAGAGGAGGGGGGGGGCGGGAGAGAGAGAGAGAGAGAGAGAGAGAGGACAGAGAGAGACAGAGAGAGACAGAGAGAGAGACAGAGAGAGAGACAGAGAGAGAGACAGAGAGACATGGGCCTCTAGTTATCAAGCCGTCAAACGCAAATACGCTGGAATTCCGCAGCGTATTTGTGGCGAGGCTGATTCGCCTTAGATATCAAGCCCTACTGCCCGGCAAAAGTAGAATATAGTGACGTAAGCTTCGATCTGCCGGACTCAGTCCGACACAGATCGATGCTTACGTCACTCCAGATGTTTCCGAACGCAAGTTCGGCACAATCTCACTACTTTTGGTAGTTATCAAACTACTAGCAGGTACGCTCGCCACTATTCCGGGCCAGGGTACCTGGATTTCAATCCGCCGCCCTGGAGGTGGCAGATCCCATAGGAATCAATGGGAGTCTGACTATAGCGAAAGCTCATGTTCGCTGCTGCCCGATATCCCATTGATTCCTATGGGAAACGTATGCACCTAACACCCTAACATGTACCCCGAGTCTAAACACCCCTAATCTGTCTCCCCTACACCACCGCAACTAAATAAATTTATTACCCCCTAAACCGCCGCTCCCGGACCCCACCGCAACCTACATTATACATATTAACCCCTAATCTGCCGCCCCTACACTGCCGCAACTAAATAAAGTTATTCCCCCCAAAACCGCCGCTCCCGGACCCCGCCGCCACCTACATAATACCTATTAACCCCTATCCTGCCCCCCTATACTGCAGCCACCTATAATAAATTTATTAACCCCTATCCTGCCCCCCCTACACCGCCGCCACTATAGTAAAATTATTAACTCCTAAACCTAAGTCTAACACTAACCCTAACACCCCCCTAACTTAAATATTAATTAAATAAATCTAAATAATATTACTCTTATTAACTAAATTATTCCTATTTAAAACTAAATACTTACCTATAAAATAAACCCTAATATAGCTACAATATAACTAATAATTACATTGTAACTATTTTAGGATTTATTTTTATTTTACAGGCAAGTTTGTATATATTTTAACTAGGTACAATAGTTATTAAATAGTTATTAACTATTTAATAACTACCTAGCTAAAAGAAATACAAAATTACCTGTAAAATAAATCCTAACCTAAGTTACAATTAAACCTAACACTACACTATCATAAAATTATTTAAATAAATTAGCTACCAATACCTACAATTAAATAAACTAGACTAAATTACAAAAAAAAACACTAAATTACAGAAAATAAAAAAATATTACAAGAATTTTAAACTAATCTAAGCCCCCTAATAAAATAAAAAAATAAAAAATAATAAAAGTCCTACCCTATTCTAGATTACCAAGTAACCAGCTCTTTTACCAGCCCTTAAAAGGGCTTTTTGCGGGGCATTGCTCTTTTGCCTGTAAAAAATAATACAACCCCCCAACATTAAAACCCACCACCCACATACCCCTACTCTAACCCACCCAAACCCCCCTTAAATAAACCTAACACTAACCCCATGAAGATCTCCCTACCTTGAGTCGTCTTCACCCAGCTGGGCCGAAGTCTTCATCCGATGGGGCAGAAGAGGACATCCAGACTGGCAGAAGTCTTCATCCTATCCGGGCAAAAGAGGACATCCGGACCGGCAGACATCTTCACCCAAGCGGCATCTTCTATCTTCATCCATCCGACAAGGAGCAGCTCTATCTTCAAGACCTCCGGCGCGGAACATCCTTCCTGCACGACGACTACCCGACGAATGGCCGGTCCTTTAAATGGCGTCCCTCGAATTCCGATTGGCTGATAGGATTCTATCAGCCAATCGGAATTAAGGTAGGAAAAAGGTTCAGTGGCACTACCTAAAAGGTTTGGATGCCTACACCCTCAGTGTGTTAATCAGCTTGTTTGCTATATGTTGGGGTAAGTGGTGCTGTGTATTATAAAATTTCAGAACCAAGATTTAATGGGTTGAGAGCCCATCCTAGAATACACTATTAGCACTCATGGTAGGCATATGTAGCATCAGGTAATTAAGTTGAAAGTTAACAGTTAATGGTTCGAGAGATCTCACTGGGATCAATAAAACATAACTTTTAATATATACACAAAAAAACAGAGTTAAAATTAAGGGATGTGCAAATTAAAAACAAACAACTCATAGTAGGGTAATGAGGTACGCAAATTATACAGTATATATGGAAGTAAGAAGCAATATACAAAATTATGCTTATTGTGACAATACCTAGATATTCAATACTCCACGTTCTCAATGGATATTAAACACCCAATCAGTGTGGCAATTCTTTGCCTATCCAATGCTAGAACCTAAGTATTAACCCTCGGATACAAGTAATAATATACTAGTATGAGATTAGAGTGGTATTATGGTATCTAGTAACACATGTGTTTAAATAGAGAGAATCAGCATAATGTTTTCCATTTTAATTTGGTGCTGAATTCATAGTTACTAATAAGACCCTATAACACTCTTGAGTGTATGTGAATATATACTTTGTTCTCCAAAAGTGGTAGGATGTCACTTAGGAGTATAATTGCGTTTATACCTTCCAGAATTGATTGTGCAATATGGTAACAGATATGGAAGTCAGTGTGTTTGGTGCATACTCAGGTATCCTGTAATCTACCTCACCAGTAACCTAACATGTTTCGCCGTTCTCACGGCTTTCTCAAAGGGGGAAAGCCGTGAGAACGGCGAAACATGTTAGGGTACTGGTGAGGAGTCAGGCAGCTCCTGTGTTTGTTGGCTCAACTCTATGCAGGGTAACTATTTTTGGTTAATTTAACCTTCTAGCAGATATACTAACTTCGGTTCAGAACCGACTATACCACGCAAGTAGCCATTCATTATTCCAATCCACTAACGTGCATTCAGCATTTTGGTAACGGACAACCACAGGGAAAGTATCAGCTGCCGAGGTTTACATGCAGCAGTAACTTATATGGGTGGTCAAACATTTGCGTATGCAACTGAACTAATATTTGCTCATATTTAACTATTAAGCATTAAGCTAAAAACTTGTTCTTTATTTTAAGGATATAGTCATTACCACAGAGTCAATTTAACTCAGGCATCGGTGCATGCAAGCGCTAGTCTTTTGCGCTCTGACAGGTGATTACTTTATGTCAGATTAAATCTAATGTAATACGATGAACTGCACATATATACCAGTGCCTATTATTTATTATATTTAACTTTGAAGTTGACTATACAAGTGGGCAAATTCAATTGTCAAAACTAACATGGCTAGCTGAAGATATAAGGGATTAACAGCTTCCCACACGGAAGTGTAAAAATGAAAATTCAGCTGCTGGTAATTAGTGTGCATCGAACCAGACACACTGAGGCAGTATAACTATAGATAGACCCTATCCGGTGTCATACTTTAGCCTTGTATTTAACGTATACAACCAAGTTATATATTTGAACTACCAAACTATATAACAAGGCTAATAGTAATCAGATTTTGTTTCCCTTTGGTGGCTTAACCAAAAATAATTTAAAAGTGGTTTTTTACTTGAATAGCGAACAGCAGACTTGCCAAACATAGTGTCTGATCAGGGGAGAATTTGATAATAATCACAACTTATTGATCAAGAATTGGGAAAGCACAAATAAATTATTTTGATGAATTGGATACAAGTTCCAAATTGTTAATAATTAAATGTGATTCAACACTCCTGGATATTTCAAGTAAATATCCAACAGGTAGATTACAGGATACCTGAGTATGTACCAAACACACTGACTTCCAAATCTGTTACCATATTGCACAATCAATTCTGGATCTAGAAGGTATAAACGCAATTATACTCCTAAGTGACATCCTACCACTTTTGGAGAACAAAGTATATATTCACATACACTCAATAGTGTTATAGGGTCATATTAGTAACTATGAATTCAGCACCAAATTAAAATGGAAAACATTATGCTGATTCTCTCTATTTAAACACATGTGTTACTAGATACCATAATACCACTCTAATCTCATACTAGTATATTATTACTTGTATCCGAGGGTTAATACTTAGGTTCTAGCATTGGATAGGCAAAGAATTGCCACACTGATTGGGTGTCTAATATCCATTGAGAACGTGGAGTATTGAATATCTAGGTATTGTCACAATAAGCATAATTTTGTATATTGCTTCTTACTTCCATATATACTGTATAATTTGCGTACCTCATTACCCTACTATGAGTTGTTTGTTTTTAATTTGCACATCCCTCAATTTTAACTCTGATTTTATGTGTATATTAAAAGTTATGTTTTATTGATCCCAGTGAGATCTCTCGAACCATTAACTGTTAACTTTCAACTTAATTACCTGATGCTACATATGCCTACCACGAGTGCTAATAGTGTATTCTAGGATGGGCTCTCAACCCATTAAATCTTGGTTAGGAAAATCTGATTGGCTGATGCAATCAGCCAATCAGATTGAAGTTCAATCCGATTGGCTGATCCAATGAGCCAATCGGATTGAACTTCAATCTGATTAGCTGATAGCATCAGCCAATCAGATTTTTCCTACCTTAATTCCGATTGGCTGATAGAATCCTATCAGCCAATCGAATTCGAGGGACGCCATCTTGGAAGATGTCATTTAAAGGGCCAGCCATTCGTCCCTAATCTGTCTCCCCTACACCACCGCAACTAAATAAATTTATTACCCCCTAAACCGCCGCTCCCGGACCCCGCCGCAACCTACATTATACATATTAACCCCTAATCTGCCGCCCCCTACACTGCCGCAACTAAATAAAGTTATTCCCCCCTAAACCGCCACTCCCGGGCCCCGCCGCCACCTACATAATACCTATTAACCCCTATCCTGCCCCCCTATACTGCAGCCACCTATAATAAATTTATTAACCCCTATCCTGCCCCCCCTACACCGCCGCCACTATAGTAAAATTATTAACTCCTAAACCTAAGTCTAACACTAACCCTAACACCCCCCTAACTTAAATATTAATTAAATAAATCTAAATAATATTACTCTTATTAACTAAATTATTCCTATTTAAAACTAAATACTTACCTATAAAATAAACCCTAATATAGCTACAATATAACTAATAATTACATTGTAACTATTTTAGGATTTATTTTTATTTTACAGGCAAGTTTGTATATATTTTAACTAGGTACAATAGTTATTAAATAGTTATTAACTATTTAATAACTACCTAGCTAAAAGAAATACAAAATTACCTGTAAAATAAATCCTAACCTAAGTTACAATTAAACCTAACACTACACTATCATAAAATTATTTAAATAAATTAGCTACCAATACCTACAATTAAATAAACTAGACTAAATTACAAAAAAAAACACTAAATTACAGAAAATAAAAAAATATTACAAGAATTTTAAACTAATCTAAGCCCCCTAATAAAATAAAAAAATAAAAAATAATAAAAGTCCTACCCTATTCTAGATTACCAAGTAACCAGCTCTTTTACCAGCCCTTAAAAGGGCTTTTTGCGGGGCATTGCTCTTTTGCCTGTAAAAAATAATACAACCCCCCCAACATTAAAACCCACCACCCACATACCCCTACTCTAACCCACCCAAACCCCCCTTAAATAAACCTAACACTAACCCCATGAAGATCTCCCTACCTTGAGTCGTCTTCACCCAGCTGGGCCGAAGTCTTCATCCGATGGGGCAGAAGAGGACATCCAGACTGGCAGAAGTCTTCATCCTATCCGGGCAAAAGAGGACATCCGGACCGGCAGACATCTTCACCCAAGCGGCATCTTCTATCTTCATCCATCCGACAAGGAGCAGCTCTATCTTCAAGACCTCCGGCGCGGAACATCCTTCCTGCACGACGACTACCCGACGAATGGCCGGTCCTTTAAATGGCGTCCCTCGAATTCCGATTGGCTGATAGGATTCTATCAGCCAATCGGAATTAAGGTAGGAAAAAGGTTCAGTGGCACTACCTAAAAGGTTTGGATGCCTACACCCTCAGTGTGTTAATCTTGTTTGCTATATGTTGGGGTAAGTGGTGCTGTGTATTATAAAATTTCAGAACCAAGATTTAATGGGTTGAGAGCCCATCCTAGAATACACTATTAGCACTCATGGTAGGCATATGTAGCATCAGGTAATTAAGTTGAAAGTTAACAGTTAATGGTTCGAGAGATCTCACTGGGATCAATAAAACATAACTTAATATATACACAAAAAAACAGAGTTAAAATTAAGGGATGTGCAAATTAAAAACAAACAACTCATAGTAGGGTAATGAGGTACGCAAATTATACAGTATATATGGAAGTAAGAAGCAATATACAAAATTATGCTTATTGTGACAATACCTAGATATTCAATACTCCACGTTCTCAATGGATATTAAACACCCAATCAGTGTGGCAATTCTTTGCCTATCCAATGCTAGAACCTAAGTATTAACCCTCGGATACAAGTAATAATATACTAGTATGAGATTAGAGTGGTATTATGGTATCTAGTAACACATGTGTTTAAATAGAGAGAATCAGCATAATGTTTTCCATTTTAATTTGGTGCTGAATTCATAGTTACTAATAAGACCCTATAACACTCTTGAGTGTATGTGAATATATACTTTGTTCTCCAAAAGTGGTAGGATGTCACTTAGGAGTATAATTGCGTTTATACCTTCCAGAATTGATTGTGCAATATGGTAACAGATATGGAAGTCAGTGTGTTTGGTGCATACTCAGGTATCCTGTAATCTACCTCACCAGTAACCTAACATGTTTCGCCGTTCTCACGGCTTTCTCAAAGGGGAAAGCCGTGAGAACGGCGAAACATGTTAGGGTACTGGTGAGGAGTCAGGGAGCTCCTGTGTTTGTTAGGGCTCAACTCTATGCAGGGTAAACTATTTTTGGTTAATTTAACCTTCTAGCAGATATACTAACTTCGGTTCAGAACCGACTATACCACGCAAGTAGCCATTCATTATTCCAATCCACTAACGTGCATTCAGCATTTTGGTAACGGACAACCACAGGGAAAGTATCAGCTGCCGAGGTTTACATGCAGCAGTAACTTATATGGGTGGTCAAACATTTGCGTATGCAACTGAACTAATATTTGCTCATATTTAACTATTAAGCATTAAGCTAAAAACTTGTTCTTTATTTTAAGGATATAGTCATTACCACAGAGTCAATTTAACTCAGGCATCGGTGCATGCAAGCGCTAGTCTTTTGCGCTCTGACAGGTGATTACTTTATGTCAGATTAAATCTAATGTAATACGATGAACTGCACATATATACCAGTGCCTATTATTTATTATATTTAACTTTGAAGTTGACTATACAAGTGGGCAAATTCAATTGTCAAAACTAACATGGCTAGCTGAAGATATAAGGGATTAACAGCTTCCCACACGGAAGTGTAAAAAAGGAAAATTCAGCTGCTGGTAATTAGTGTGCATCGAACCAGACACACTGAGGCAGTATAACTATAGATAGACCCTATCCGGTGTCATACTTTAGCCTTGTATTTAACGTATACAACCAAGTTATATATTTGAACTACCAAACTATATATACAAGGCTAATAGTAATCAGATTTTGTTTCCCTTTGGTGGCTTAACCAAAAATAATTTAAAAGTGGTTTTTTACTTGAATAGCGAACAGCAGACTTGCCAAACATAGTGTCTGATCAGGGAGAATTTGATAATAATCACAACTTATTGATCAAGAATTGGGAAAGCACAAATAAATTATTTTGATGAATTGGATACAAGTTCCAAATTGTTAATAATTAAATGTGATTCAACACTCCTGGATATTTCAAGTAAATATCCAACAGGTAGATTACAGGATACCTGAGTATGTACCAAACACACTGACTTCCAAATCTGTTACCATATTGCACAATCAATTCTGGATCTAGAAGGTATAAACGCAATTATACTCCTAAGTGACATCCTACCACTTTTGGAGAACAAAGTATATATTCACATACACTCAATAGTGTTATAGGGTCATATTAGTAACTATGAATTCAGCACCAAATTAAAATGGAAAACATTATGCTGATTCTCTCTATTTAAACACATGTGTTACTAGATACCATAATACCACTCTAATCTCATACTAGTATATTATTACTTGTATCCGAGGGTTAATACTTAGGTTCTAGCATTGGATAGGCAAAGAATTGCCACACTGATTGGGTGTCTAATATCCATTGAGAACGTGGAGTATTGAATATCTAGGTATTGTCACAATAAGCATAATTTTGTATATTGCTTCTTACTTCCATATTTACGGTATAATTTGCGTACCTCATTACCCTACTATGAGTTGTTTGTTTTTAATTTGCACATCCCTCAATTTTAACTCTGATTTTATGTGTATATTAAAAGTTATGTTTTATTGATCCCAGTGAGATCTCTCGAACCATTAACTGTTAACTTTCAACTTAATTACCTGATGCTACATATGCCTACCACGAGTGCTAATAGTGTATTCTAGGATGGGCTCTCAACCCATTAAATCTTGGTTAGGAAAAATCTGATTGGCTGATGCAATCAGCCAATCAGATTGAAGTTCAATCCGATTGGCTGATCCAATGAGCCAATTGGATTGAACTTCAGTCTGATTAGCTGATAGCATCAGCCAATCAGATTTTTCCTACCTTAATTCCGATTGGCTGATAGAATCCTATCAGCCAATCGGAATTCGAGGGACGCCATCTTGGAAGATGTCATTTAAAGGGCCAGCCATTCGTCGGGTAGTCGTCGTGCAGGAAGGATGTTCCGCGCCAGAGGTTTTGAAGATGGAGCCGCTCCTCGTCGGATGGATGAAGATAGAAGATGCTGCTTGGATGAAGATGTCCTCTTCTGCCCGGATAGGATGAAGACTTCTGCCGGTCTGGATGTCCTCTTCTGCCCCATCGGATGAAGACTTTGGCCCGGCTGGGTGAAGATGACTCAAGGTAGGGAGATCTTCAGGGGGTTAGTGTTAGGTTTATTTAAGGGGGGTTTGGGTGGGTTAGAGTAGGGGTATGTGGGTGGTGGGTTTTAATGTTGGGGGGTTGTATTTTTTTTTACAGGCAAAAGAGCTGATTTTTTGGGGCAATGCCCCGCAAAAAGCCCTTTTAAGGGCTGGTAAAAGAGCTGGTTACTTGGTAATGTAGAATAGGGTAGGGACTTTTATTATTTTGGGGGGTTTTATTTTATCAGGGGGCTTAGATTAGGTGTAATTAGTTTAAAATTCTTGTAATATATTTTTATTTTCTGTAATTTAGAGGGGGGGGGGTTTGTAATTTAGTTTAGTTTTTTTTAATTGTATTTAATTGTAGGTATTGGTAGCTAATTTATTTAATTAATTTAATGATAGTGTAGTGTTATTATTATTGTAGCTATCTTAGGGTTTATTTTACAGGTAAGTATTTAGTTTTAAATTGGAATAATTTATTTAATGATAGTGTAGTGTTAGGTATAATTGTAACTTAGGTTAGTTTTTATTTTACAGGTAATTTTGTATTTATTTTAGCTAGGTAGCTGTTAAATAGTTATTAACTATTTAATAGCTATTGTACCTAGTTAAAATATATACAAACATGCCTGTAAAATAAAAATAAACCCTAAGATAGCTACAATGTAAGTATTAGTTATATTGTAGCTATATTAGGGTTTATTTTATAGGTAAGTATTTAGTTTTAAATAGGATTAATTTAGTTAATAAGAGTAATATTATTTAGATTTATTTAATTAATATTTAAGTTAGGGGGGTGTTAGGGTTAGTGTTAGACTTAGGTTTAAAAGTTAATAATTTTATTATAGTGGCGGCGGTGTGGGGGGGCAGGATAGGGGTTAATAAATTTATTATAGGTGGCGGCGGTATGGGGGGGCAGGATAGGGGTTAATAAATTTATTATAGGTGGCGGCGGTATAGGGGGGCAGGATAGAGGTTAATAGGTATTATGTAGGTGGCGGCGGGGTCCAGGAACGGCGGTTTAGGGGTTAACATATTTATTATCGTTGCGGCGGGGTCTAGGAGCGGTGGTTTAAGGGTTAACATATTTATTATACACCCCACATTTTAACTCCAAAATACTGCCTAGTGCAGTAAATTTATTAAAAAAAAACTTAAATTATGCTTACCTGATAATTTTCTTTTCTTCTTACAGGGAGAGTCCACAGCAGCATTCATTACTTTTGGGAAATACAGAACCTGGCCACCAGGAGGAGGCAAAGACACCCCAGCCAAAATGCTTAAATACCTCCCCCACTTCCCTCATCCCCCCAGTCATTCATCCAAGGGAACAAGGAACAAGGAACAGTAGGATAAATTAGGGTGAAAAAATGTGCCAGAAGAACAAAAAATTAAGGGCTGCCCCATGAAAAAAAACAGACGGGGAGCTGTGGACTCTCCCCGTCAGAAAAAAAAAAATTATCAGGTAAGAGTGTGTATAGTGTATAGGATGCGCTCTGTGTAAGAGTATGTAGTGTAAGAGTATGCGCTCTGTGTAAGAGTATGCGCTCTGTGTAATAGTTTATAGTGTATAGCAGTGTTTTTCAACCAGTGTGCCGTGAGAGATCCTCAGGTGTGCCGCGGCAGACTGACAATCATTATGATTGTGTGTGAATGAATGTCAATATGTCATGTATAGTTTGTAAGAGCATGGCATGACAGCACAGTACAGTGTGTGTATGTATGTATATATATATATATATATATATAATATTATATATATATATATATATATATATATATATACACACACATACACTGTATATATATCCTGTATTAGGCTATAATGTGTGATTTTGTAAAGTTTTGGGATGGTGGTGTGCCGCAGGATTTTTTTATGTAAAAAGTGTGCCACTGCAAAAAAAAGGTTGCAAATCACTGGTGTATAGGATGCGCTCTGTGTAAGAGTATGTGCTCTGTGTAAGAGTATGTGCTCTGTGTAATAGTTTATAGTGTATAGGATGCGCTCTGTGTAAGAGTATGTGCTCTGTGTAATAGTTTATAGTGTATAGGATGCGCTCTGTGTAAGAGTATGTGCTCTGTTGTAAGAGTATATAGTGTATAGGATGCGCTCTGTGTAAGAGTATGTGCTCTGTGTAAGAGTATGTGCTCTGTGTAATAGTTTATAGTGTATAGGATGCGCTCTGTGTAAGAGTATGTGCTCTGTGTAATAGTTTATAGTGTATAGGATGCGCTCTGTGTAAGAGTATGTGCTCTGTGTAAGAGTATATAGTGTATAGGATGCGCTCTGTGTAAGAGTATGCACTCTGTGTAAGGCTACGCGCTCTGTGTAATAGTATATAGTGTATAGGATGCGCTCTGTGTAAGATGTATGCACTCTGTGTAAGAGTATATAGTGTATAGGATGCGCTCTGTGTAAGAGTATATAGTGTATAGGATGCGCTCTGTGTAAGAGTATGCGCTCTGTGTAAGAGTATATAGTGTATAGGATGCGCTCTGTGTAAGAGTATGCGCTCTGTGTAAGAGTTTATAGTGTATAGAATGCGCTCTGTGTAAGAGTTTATAGTGTATAGAATGCGCTCTGTGTAAGAGTATGTGCTCTGTGTAATAATTTATAGTGTAAGAGTATGCGCTCTGTGTAAGAGTATGTGCTCTGTGTAATAGTTTATAGTGTATAGGATGCGCTCTGTGTAATAGTTTATAGTGTATTGCATGCGCTCTGTGTAAGAGTTTATAGTGTATAGAATGCGCTCTGTGTAAGAGTATGCTCTCTGTATAAGAGTAGGCTCTCTGTGTAAGAGTAGGCTCTCTGTGTAAGAGTAGGCTCTCTGTGTAAGAGTATATAGTGTATAGGATGCGCTCGGTGTAAGAGTATGCTCTCTGTGTAAGAGTAGGCTCTCTGTGTAAGAGTAGGCTCTCTGTGTAAGAGTAGGCTCTTGTGTAAGAGTAGGCTCTTGTGTAAGAGTATATAGTGTATAGGATGCGCTCGGTGTAAGAGTATGAACTCTGTGTAAGAGTATGCGCTTTGTGTAAGAGTATATAGTGTATAGGATGTGCTCTCTGTAAGAGTATGCGCTCTGTGTAAGAGTATTAGCTCTGTGTAAGAGTATGCGCTAAGTGTGTTTGTCCGAAGCTGTCATGCGCAGTAGAGAACAGCATGAGGTCAAACACACCTGGCCGTTGAGTTCCTAGCTGATCTGCGGCAGAGTGAACGTGAAGGGGACGTGACGGGGCGTGGTCGGGCGATAGAGGGGCGAGAGAGAGGGAGAGGGAGGGGGCGAGAGAGAGAGAGAGAGAGAGAGAGGGGGCGAGAGAGGAGAGGGGAGAGAGAGAGAGAGGGGAGAGAGAGAGAGAGGAGGAGAGAGAGAGAGGGGAGGGAGAGAGAGAGGGGAGGAGAGAGAGGAGAGAGAGAGAGGGGGGGGGGAGGAAGAGAGAGAGAGAGAGAGGGAGAGAGAGAGGAGAGAAGAGGAGAGGGGAGAGAGAGAGAAAGAGAGAGAGAGGGGGGGAGAGAGAGATGAGAGGGGAGAGAGAGAGAGAGGGGGGAGGGTGAGAGAGAGAGAGGAGGGAGAGAGAGAGAGAGAGAGGAGATGGGGATAGAGAGAGAGAGGGGAGAGAGAGAGAGGAGATGGGGATAGAGAGAGAGGAGAGAGAGAGAGAGCAGAGGAGAGATGGGGATAGAGAGAGAGGAGAGGGAGAGAGAGAGAGGAGAGAGAGAGAGGAGAGAGAGAGAGAGAGAGAGAGGGGGGGGGCGGGGCGGGAGAGAGAGAGAGAGAGGGGGGGGGGCGGGGGGAGAGAGAGAGAGAGAGAGAGAGAGAGAGGAGAGAGAGGGGGGGCGGGGGGCGGGCGGGCGGGAGAGAGAGAGAGAGAGAGAGAGAGAGAGGGGGGGGGGGCGGGAGAGAGAGAGAGAGAGAGAGGGGGCGGGAGAGAGAGGGGGCGGGGAGAGAGAGAGAGAGGGGGGGGGGGGGAGAGAGAGAGAGGGGGCGGGGGAGAGAGAGAGAGGAGAGAGAGAGGGGGGGGGGCGGGAGAGAGAGAGAGAGAAGAGAGAGAGGGGGGGCGGGAGAGAGAGAGAGAGGGGGGGGGTGGAGAGAGAGAGAGAGAGAGGGGGGGGCGGGAGAGAGAGAGAGAGAGAGAGAGAGAGACAGAGAGAGAGAGAGAGAGACAGAGAGAGAGACAGAGAGAGAGACAGAGAGAGAGACAGAGAGACATGGGCCTCTAGTTATCAAGCCGTCAAACGCAAATACGCTGGAATTCCGCAGCGTATTTGTGGCGAGGCTGATTCGCCTTAGATATCAAGCCCTACTGCCCGGCAAAAGTAGAATATAGTGACGTAAGCTTCGATCTGCCGGACTCAGTCCGACACAGATCGATGCTTACGTCACTCCAGATGTTTCCGAACGCAAGTTCGGCACAATCTCACTACTTTTGGTAGTTATCAAACTACTAGCAGGTACGCTCGCCACTATTCCGGGCCAGGGTACCTGGATTTCAATCCGCCGCCCTGGAGGTGGCAGATCCCATAGGAATCAATGGGAGTCTGACTATAGCGAAAGCTCATGTTCGCTGCTGCCCGATATCCCATTGATTCCTATGGGAAACGTATGCACCTAACACCCTAACATGTACCCCGAGTCTAAACACCCCTAATCTGTCTCCCCTACACCACCGCAACTAAATAAATTTATTACCCCCTAAACCGCCGCTCCCGGACCCCACCGCAACCTACATTATACATATTAACCCCTAATCTGCCGCCCCTACACTGCCGCAACTAAATAAAGTTATTCCCCCCTAAACCGCCACTCCCGGACCCCGCCGCCACCTACATAATACCTATTAACCCCCTATCCTGCCCCCCTATAACTGCAGCCACCTATAATAAATTTATAACCCCTATCCTGCCCCCCTAACACCCGCCGCCACTATAGTAAAATTATTAACTCCTAAACCTAAGTCTAACACTAACCCTAACACCCCCCCTAACTTAAATATTAATTAAATAAATCTAAATAATATTACTCTTATTAACTAAATTATTCCTATTTAAAACTAAATACTTACCTATAAAATAAACCCTAATATAGCTACAATATAACTAATAATTACATTGTAACTATTTTAGGATTTATTTTTATTTTACAGGCAAGTTTTGTATATATTTTAACTAGGTACAATAGTTATTAAATAGTTATTAACTATTTAATAACTACCTAGCTAAAAGAAATACAAAATTACCTGTAAAATAAATCCTAACCTAAGTTACAATTAAACCTAAACTACACTATCATAAAATTATTTATATAAATTAGCTACCAATACCTACAATTAAATAAACTAGACTAAAATTACAAAAAAAAACACTAAATTAACAGAAAATAAAAAATATTACAAGAATTTTAAACTAATCTAAGCCCCCTAATAAAATAAAAAAATAAAAAATAAAAAAGTCCTACCCTATTCTAGATTACCAAGTAACCACTCTTTTACCAGCCCTTAAAAGGGCTTTTTTGCGGGGCCAATGCTCTTTTGCCTGTAAAAAATAATACAACCCCCCCAACATTAAAACCCACCACCCACATACCCCTACTCTAACCCACCCAAACCCCCCTTAAATAAACCTAACACTAACCCCATGAAGATCTCCCTACCTTGAGTCGTCTTCACCCAGGGCCGAAGTCTCATCCGATGGGGCAGAAGAGGACATCCAGACTGGCAGAAGTCTTCATCCTATCCGGGCAAAAGAGGACATCCGGACCGGCAGACATCTTCACCCAAGCGGCATCTTCTATCTTCATCCATCCGACAAGGAGCAGCTCTATCTTCAAGACCTCCGGCGCGGAACATCCTTCCTGCACGACGACTACCCGACGAATGGCCGGTCCTTTAAATGGCGTCCCTCGAATTCCGATTGGCTGATAGGATTCTATCAGCCAATCGGAATTAAGGTAGGAAAAAGGTTCAGTGGCACTACCTAAAAGGTTTGGATGCCTACACCCTCAGTGTGTTAATCAGCTTGTTTGCTATATTGGGGTAAGTGGTGCTGTGTATTATAAAATTTCAGAACCAAGATTTAATGGGTTGAGAGCCCATCCTAGAATACACTATTAGCACTCATGGTAGGCATATGTAGCATCAGGTAATTAAGTTGAAAGTTAACAGTTAATGGTTCGAGAGATCTCACTGGGATCAATAAAACATAACTTTTAATATATACACAAAAAAACAGAGTTAAAATTAAGGGATGTGCAAATTAAAACAAACAACTCATAGTAGGGTAATGAGGTACGCAAATTATACAGTATATATGGAAGTAAGAAGCAATATACAAAATTATGCTTATTGTGACAATACCTAGATATTCAATACTCCACGTTCTCAATGGATATTAAACCCCAATCAGTGTGGCAATTCTTTGCCTATCCAATGCTAGAACCTAAGTATTAACCCTCGGATACAAGTAATAATATACTAGTATGAGATTAGAGTGGTATTATGGTATCTAGTAACACATGTGTTTAAATAGAGAGAATCAGCATAATGTTTTCCATTTTAATTTGGTGCTGAATTCATAGTTACTAATAAGACCCTATAACACTCTTGAGTGTATGTGAATATATACTTTGTTCTCCAAAAGTGGTAGGATGTCACTTAGGAGTAAATTGCGTTTATACCTTCCAGAATTGATTGTGCAATATGGTAACAGATATGGAAGTCAGTGTGTTTGGTGCATACTCAGGTATCCTGTAATCTACCTCACCAGTAACCTAACATGTTCGCCGTTCTCACGGCTTTCTCAAAGGGGGAAAGCCGTGAGAACGGCGAAACATGTTAGGGTACTGGTGAGGAGTCAGGCAGCTCCTGTGTTTGTTAGGGCTCAACTCTATGCAGGGTAACTATTTTTGGTTAATTTAACCTTCTAGCAGATATACTAACTTCGGTTCAGAACCGACTATACCACGCAAGTAGCCATTCATTATTCCAATCCACTAACGTGCATTCAGCATTTTGGTAACGGACAACCACAGGGAAAGTATCAGCTGCCGAGGTTTACATGCAGCAGTAACTTATATGGGTGGTCAAACATTTGCGTATGCAACTGAACTAATATTTGCTCATATTTAACTATTAAGCATTAAGCTAAAAACTTGTTCTTTATTTTAAGGATATAGTCATTACCACAGAGTCAATTTAACTCAGGCATCGGTGCATGCAAGCGCTAGTCTTTTGCGCTCTGACAGGTGATTACTTTATGTCAGATTAAATCTAATGTAATATACGATGAACTGCACATATATAACCAGTGCCTATTATTTATTATATTTAACTTTGAAGTTGACTATACAAGTGGGCAAATTCAATTGTCAAAACTAACATGGCTAGCTGAAGATATAAGGGATTAACAGCTTCCCACACGGAAGTGTAAAAAATGAAAATTCAGCTGCTGGTAATTAGTGTGCATCGAACCAGACACACTGAGGCAGTATAACTATAGATAGACCCTATCCGGTGTCATACTTTAGCCTTGTATTTAACGTATACAACCAAGTTATATATTTGAACTACCAAACTATATATACAAGGCTAATAGTAATCAGATTTTGTTTCCCTTTGGTGGCTTAACCAAAAATAATTTAAAAGTGGTTTTTTACTTGAATAGCGAACAGCAGACTTGCCAAACATAGTGTCTGATCAGGGGAGATTTGATAATAATCACAACTTATTGATCAAGAATTGGGAAAGCACAAATAAATTATTTTGATGAATTGGATACAAGTTCCAAATTGTTAATAATTAAATGTGATTCAACACTCCTGGATATTTCAAGTAAATATCCAACAGGTAGATTACAGGATACCTGAGTATGTACCAAACACACTGACTTCCAAATCTGTTACCATATTGCACAATCAATTCTGGATCTAGAAGGTATAAACGCAATTATACTCCTAAGTGACATCCTACCACTTTTGGAGAACAAAGTATATATTCACATACACTCAATAGTGTTATAGGGTCATATTAGTAACTATGAATTCAGCACCAAATTAAAATGGAAAACATTATGCTGATTCTCTCTATTTAAACACATGTGTTACTAGATACCATAATACCACTCTAATCTCATACTAGTATATTATTACTTGTATCCGAGGGTTAATACTTAGGTTCTAGCATTGGATAGGCAAAGAATTGCCACACTGATTGGGTGTCTAATATCCATTGAGAACGTGGAGTATTGAATATCTAGGTATTGTCACAATAAGCATAATTTTGTATATTGCTTCTTACTTCCATATATACTGTATAATTTGCGTACCTCATTACCCTACTATGAGTTGTTTGTTTTTAATTTGCACATCCCTCAATTTTAACTCTGATTTTATGTGTATATTAAAAGTTATGTTTTATTGATCCCAGTGAGATCTCTCGAACCATTAACTGTTAACTTTCAACTTAATTACCTGATGCTACATATGCCTACCACGAGTGCTAATAGTGTATTCTAGGATGGGCTCTCAACCCATTAAATCTTGGTTAGGAAAAATCTGATTGGCTGATGCAATCAGCCAATCAGATTGAAGTTCAATCCGATTGGCTGATCCAATGAGCCAATCGGATTGAACTTCAATCTGATTAGCTGATAGCATCAGCCAATCAGATTTTTCCTACCTTAATTCCGATTGGCTGATAGAATCCTATCAGCCAATCGGAATTCGAGGGACGCCATCTTGGAAGATGTCATTTAAAGGGCCAGCCATTCGTCCCCTAATCTGTCTCCCCTACACCACCGCAACTAAATAAATTTATTACCCCCTAAAACCGCCGCTCCCGGACCCCGCCGCAACCTACATTATACATATTAACCCCTAATCTGCCGCCCCCTACACTGCCGCAACTAAATAAAGTTATTCCCCCCTAAACCGCCACTCCCCGGACCCCGCCGCCACCTACATAATACCTATTAACCCCTATCCTGCCCCCCTATACTGCAGCCACCTATAATAAATTTATTAACCCCTATCCTGCCCCCCCTACACCCGCCGCCACTATAGTAAAATTATTAACTCCTAAACCTAAGTCTAACACTAACCCTAACACCCCCCTAACTTAAATATTAATTAAATAAATCTAAATAATATTACTCTTATTAACTAAATTATTCCTATTTAAAACTAAATACTTACCTATAAAATAAACCCTAATATAGCTACAATATAACTAATAATTACATTGTAACTATTTTAGGATTTATTTTTATTTTACAGGCAAGTTTGTATATATTTTAACTAGGTACAATAGTTATTAAATAGTTATTAACTATTTAATAACTACCTAGCTAAAAGAAATACAAAATTACCTGTAAAATAAATCCTAACCTAAGTTACAATTAAACCTAACACTACACTATCATAAAATTATTTAAATAAATTAGCTACCAATACCTACAATTAAATAAACTAGACTAAATTACAAAAAAAAACACTAAATTACAGAAAATAAAAAAATATTACAAGAATTTTAAACTAATCTAAGCCCCCTAATAAAATAAAAAAATAAAAAATAATAAAAGTCCTACCCTATTCTAGATTACCAAGTAACCAGCTCTTTTACCAGCCCTTAAAAGGGCTTTTTGCGGGGCATTGCTCTTTTGCCTGTAAAAAATAATACAACCCCCCCAACATTAAAACCCACCACCCACATACCCCTACTCTAACCCACCCAAACCCCCCTTAAATAAACCTAACACTAACCCCATGAAGATCTCCCTACCTTGAGTCGTCTTCACCCAGCTGGGCCGAAGTCTTCATCCGATGGGGCAGAAGAGGACATCCAGACTGGCAGAAGTCTTCATCCTATCCGGGCAAAAGAGGACATCCGGACCGGCAGACATCTTCACCCAAGCGGCATCTTCTATCTTCATCCATCCGACAAGGAGCAGCTCTATCTTCAAGACCTCCGGCGCGGAACATCCTTCCTGCACGACGACTACCCGACGAATGGCCGGTCCTTTAAATGGCGTCCCTCGAATTCCGATTGGCTGATAGGATTCTATCAGCCAATCGGAATTAAGGTAGGAAAAAGGTTCAGTGGCACTACCTAAAAGGTTTGGATGCCTACACCCTCAGTGTGTTAATCAGCTTGTTTGCTATATGTTGGGGTAAGTGGTGCTGTGTATTATAAAATTTCAGAACCAAGATTTAATGGGTTGAGAGCCCATCCTAGAATACACTATTAGCACTCATGGTAGGCATATGTAGCATCAGGTAATTAAGTTGAAAGTTAACAGTTAATGGTTCGAGAGATCTCACTGGGATCAATAAAACATAACTTAATATATACACAAAAAAACAGAGTTAAAATTAAGGGATGTGCAAATTAAAAACAAACAACTCATAGTAGGGTAATGAGGTACGCAAATTATACAGTATATATGGAAGTAAGAAGCAATATACAAAATTATGCTTATTGTGACAATACCTAGATATTCAATACTCCACGTTCTCAATGGATATTAAACACCCAATCAGTGTGGCAATTCTTTGCCTATCCAATGCTAGAACCTAAGTATTAACCCTCGGATACAAGTAATAATATACTAGTATGAGATTAGAGTGGTATTATGGTATCTAGTAACACATGTGTTTAAATAGAGAGAATCAGCATAATGTTTTCCATTTTAATTTGGTGCTGAATTCATAGTTACTAATAAGACCCTATAACACTCTTGAGTGTATGTGAATATATACTTTGTTCTCCAAAAGTGGTAGGATGTCACTTAGGAGTATAATTGCGTTTATACCTTCCAGAATTGATTGTGCAATATGGTAACAGATATGGAAGTCAGTGTGTTTGGTGCATACTCAGGTATCCTGTAATCTACCTCACCAGTAACCTAACATGTTTCGCCGTTCTCACGGCTTTCTCAAAGGGGGAAAGCCGTGAGAACGGCGAAACATGTTAGGGTACTGGTGAGGAGTCAGGGAGCTCCTGTGTTTGTTAGGGCTCAACTCTATGCAGGGTAACTATTTTTGGTTAATTTAACCTTCTAGCAGATATACTAACTTCGGTTCAGAACCGACTATACCACGCAAGTAGCCATTCATTATTCCAATCCACTAACGTGCATTCAGCATTTTGGTAACGGACAACCACAGGGAAAGTATCAGCTGCCGAGGTTTACATGCAGCAGTAACTTATATGGGTGGTCAAACATTTGCGTATGCAACTGAACTAATATTTGCTCATATTTAACTATTAAGCATTAAGCTAAAAACTTGTTCTTTATTTTAAGGATATAGTCATTACCACAGAGTCAATTTAACTCAGGCATCGGTGCATGCAAGCGCTAGTCTTTTGCGCTCTGACAGGTGATTACTTTATGTCAGATTAAATCTAATGTAATACGATGAACTGCACATATATACCAGTGCCTATTATTTATTATATTTAACTTTGAAGTTGACTATACAAGTGGGCAAATTCAATTGTCAAAACTAACATGGCTAGCTGAAGATATAAGGGATTAACAGCTTCCCACACGGAAGTGTAAAAAAGGAAAATTCAGCTGCTGGTAATTAGTGTGCATCGAACCAGACACACTGAGGCAGTATAACTATAGATAGACCCTATCCGGTGTCATACTTTAGCCTTGTATTTAACGTATACAACCAAGTTATATATTTGAACTACCAAACTATATATACAAGGCTAATAGTAATCAGATTTTGTTTCCCTTTGGTGGCTTAACCAAAAATAATTTAAAAGTGGTTTTTTACTTGAATAGCGAACAGCAGACTTGCCAAACATAGTGTCTGATCAGGGAGAATTTGATAATAATCACAACTTATTGATCAAGAATTGGGAAAGCACAAATAAATTATTTTGATGAATTGGATACAAGTTCCAAATTGTTAATAATTAAATGTGATTCAACACTCCTGGATATTTCAAGTAAATATCCAACAGGTAGATTACAGGATACCTGAGTATGTACCAAACACACTGACTTCCAAATCTGTTACCATATTGCACAATCAATTCTGGATCTAGAAGGTATAAACGCAATTATACTCCTAAGTGACATCCTACCACTTTTGGAGAACAAAGTATATATTCACATACACTCAATAGTGTTATAGGGTCATATTAGTAACTATGAATTCAGCACCAAATTAAAATGGAAAACATTATGCTGATTCTCTCTATTTAAACACATGTGTTACTAGATACCATAATACCACTCTAATCTCATACTAGTATATTATTACTTGTATCCGAGGGTTAATACTTAGGTTCTAGCATTGGATAGGCAAAGAATTGCCACACTGATTGGGTGTCTAATATCCATTGAGAACGTGGAGTATTGAATATCTAGGTATTGTCACAATAAGCATAATTTTGTATATTGCTTCTTACTTCCATATTTACGGTATAATTTGCGTACCTCATTACCCTACTATGAGTTGTTTGTTTTTAATTTGCACATCCCTCAATTTTAACTCTGATTTTATGTGTATATTAAAAGTTATGTTTTATTGATCCCAGTGAGATCTCTCGAACCATTAACTGTTAACTTTCAACTTAATTACCTGATGCTACATATGCCTACCACGAGTGCTAATAGTGTATTCTAGGATGGGCTCTCAACCCATTAAATCTTGGTTAGGAAAAATCTGATTGGCTGATGCAATCAGCCAATCAGATTGAAGTTCAATCCGATTGGCTGATCCAATGAGCCAATTGGATTGAACTTCAGTCTGATTAGCTGATAGCATCAGCCAATCAGATTTTTCCTACCTTAATTCCGATTGGCTGATAGAATCCTATCAGCCAATCGGAATTCGAGGGACGCCATCTTGGAAGATGTCATTTAAAGGGCCAGCCATTCGTCGGGTAGTCGTCGTGCAGGAAGGATGGTCCGCGCCAGAGGTTTTGAAGATGGGAGCCGCTCCTCGTCGGATGGATGAAGATAGAAGATGCTGCTTGGATGAAGATGTCCTCTTCTGCCGGATAGGATGAAGACTTCTGCCGGTCTGGATGTCCTCTTCTGCCCCATCGGATGAAGACTTTGGCCGGCTGGGTGAAGATGACTCAAGGTAGGGAGATCTTCAGGGGTTAGTGTTAGGTTTATTTAAGGGGGGTTTGGGTGGGGTTAGAGTAGGGGTATGTGGGTGGTGGTTTTAATGGTTGGGTGTTGTATTTTTTTTTACAGGCAAAAGAGCTGATTATTTGGGGCAATGCCCCGCAAAAAGCCCTTTTCAAGGGCTGGTAAAAGAGCTGGTTACTTGTAATGTAGAATAGGGTAGGGACTTTTATTATTTTTGGGGGGTTTTATTTTTATCAGGGGCTTTAGATTAGTGTAATTAGTTTAAAATTCTTGTAATATATTTTTATTTTCTGTAATTTAGTGGGGGGGGGGTTTGTAATTTAGTTTAGTGTTTTTTTAATTGTATTTAATTGTAGGTATTGTAGCTAATTTATTTAATTAATTGTAATGATAGTGTAGTGTTATTATTATTGTAGCTAGTCTTAGGGTTTATTTACAGGTAAGTATTTAGTTTTAAATTGGAATAATTTATTTAATGATAGTGTAGTGTTAGGTATAATTGTACCTTAGGGTTAGTTTTATTTTACAGGTAATTTTGTATTTATTTTAGCTAGGTAGCTGTTAAATAGTTATTAACTATTTAATAGCTATTGTAACCTAGTTAAAATATATACAAACATGCCTGTAAAATAAAAATAAACCCTAAGATAGCTACAATGTAAGTATTAGTTATATTGTAGCTATATTAGGGTTTATTTTATAGGTAAGTAATTTAGTTTTAATAGGATTAATTTAGTTAATAAGAGTAATATTATTTAGATTTATTTAATTAATATTTAAGTTAGGGGGGTGTTAGGGTTAGTGTTAGACTTAGGTTTAAAAGTTAATAATTTTATTATAGTGGCGGCGGTGTGGGGGGGCAGGATAGGGGTTAATAAATTTATTATAGTGGCGGGCGGTATGGGGGGGCAGGATAGGGGTTAATAATTTATTATAGGTGGCGGCGGTATAGGGGGGGCAGGATAGAGGTTAATAGGTATTATGTAGGTGGCGCGGGGTCCAGGAACGGCGGTTTAGGGGTTAACATATTTATTATCGTTGCGGCGGGGTCTAGGAGCGGTGGTTTAAGGGTTAACATATTTATTATACACCCCACATTTTAACTTCCAAAATACTGCCTATGTGCAGTAAATTTATTAAAAAAAACTTAAATTATGCTTACCTGATAATTTCTTTCTTCTTACAGGGAGAGTCCACAGCAGCATTCATTACTTTTGGGAAATACAGAACCTGCCACCAGGAGGAGGGCAAAGACACCCCAGCCAAAATGCTTAAATACCTCCCCCACTTCCCTCATCCCCCAGTCATTCATCCAAGGGAACAAGGGAACAAGGAACAGTAGGATAAATATTAGGGTGAAAAAATGTGCCAAAGAACAAAAAATTAAGGCTGCCCCATGAAAAAAAACAGACGGGAGCTGTGGACTCTCCCCGTCAGAAAAAAAAAATTATCAGGTAAGAGTGTGGTATATTGTATAGATGCGCTCTGTGTAAGAGTATGTAGTGTAAGAGTATGCCTCTGTGTAAGAGTATGCGCTCTGTGTAATAGTTTTATAGTGTATAGCAGTGTTTTTTCAACCAGTGTGCCGTGAGAGATCCTCAGGGTGTGCCGCGGCAGACCTGACAATCATTATGATTGTGTGTGAATGAATGTCAATATGTCATGTATAGTTTGTAAGAGCATGGCATGACAGCACAGTACAGTGTGTGTATGTATGTATATATATATATATATATATATATATATTATATATATATATATATATATATATATATATACACACACATACACTGTATATATATCCTGTATTAGGCTATATTGTGTGATTTTGTAAAGTTTTGGGATGGTGGTGTGCCGCAGGATTTTTTTATGTAAAAAAGTGTGCCACTGCAAAAAAAGGTTGCAAATCACTGGTGTATAGGATGCGCTCTGTGTAAGAGTATGTGCTCTGTGTAAGAGTATGTGCTCTGTGTAATAGTTTATAGTGTATAGGATGCGCTCTGTGTACGAGTATGTGCTCTGTGTATAGTTTATAGTGTATAGGATGCGCTCTGTGTAAGAGTATGTGCTCTGTGTAAGAGTATATAGTGTATAGGATGCGCTCTGTGTAAGAGTATGTGCTCTGTGTAAGAGTATGTGCTCTGTGTAATAGTTTATAGTGTATAGGATGCGCTCTGTGTAAGAGTATGTGCTCTGTGTAATAGTTTATAGTGTATAGGATGCGCT
>NC_069508.1:177285378-177292878 GCF_027579735.1 Bombina bombina
TTTATGTCAGATTAAATCTAATGTAATACGATGAACTGCACATATATACCAGTGCCTATTATTTATTATATTTAACTTTGAAGTTGACTATACAAGTGGGCAAATTCAATTGTCAAAACTAACATGGCTAGCTGAAGATATAAGGGATTAACAGCTTCCCACACGGAAGTGTAAAAAATGAAAATTCAGCTGCTGGTAATTAGTGTGCATCGAACCAGACACACTGAGGCAGTATAACTATAGATAGACCCTATCCGGTGTCATACTTTAGCCTTGTATTTAACGTATACAACCAAGTTATATATTTGAACTACCAAACTATATATACAAGGCTAATAGTAATCAGATTTTGTTTCCCTTTGGTGGCTTAACCAAAAATAATTTAAAAGTGGTTTTTTACTTGAATAGCGAACAGCAGACTTGCCAAACATAGTGTCTGATCAGGGGAGAATTTGATAATAATCACAACTTATTGATCAAGAATTGGGAAAGCACAAATAAATTATTTTGATGAATTGGATACAAGTTCCAAATTGTTAATAATTAAATGTGATTCAACACTCCTGGATATTTCAAGTAAATATCCAACAGGTAGATTACAGGATACCTGAGTATGTACCAAACACACTGACTTCCAAATCTGTTACCATATTGCACAATCAATTCTGGATCTAGAAGGTATAAACGCAATTATACTCCTAAGTGACATCCTACCACTTTTGGAGAACAAAGTATATATTCACATACACTCAATAGTGTTATAGGGTCATATTAGTAACTATGAATTCAGCACCAAATTAAAATGGAAAACTTATGCTGATTCTCTCTATTTAAACACATGTGTTACTAGATACCATAATACCACTCTAATCTCATACTAGTATATTATTACTTGTATCCGAGGGTTAATACTTAGGTTCTAGCATTGGATAGGCAAAGAATTGCCACACTGATTGGGTGTCTAATATCCATTGAGAACGTGGAGTATTGAATATCTAGGTATTGTCACAATAAGCATAATTTTGTATATTGCTTCTTACTTCCATATATACTGTATAATTTGCGTACCTCATTACCCTACTATGAGTTGTTTGTTTTTAATTTGCACATCCCTCAATTTTAACTCTGATTTTATGTGTATATTAAAAGTTATGTTTTATTGATCCCAGTGAGATCTCTCGAACCATTAACTGTTAACTTTCAACTTAATTACCTGATGCTACATATGCCTACCACGAGTGCTAATAGTGTATTCTAGGATGGGCTCTCAACCCATTAAATCTTGGTTAGGAAAAATCTGATTGGCTGATGCAATCAGCCAATCAGATTGAAGTTCAATCCGATTGGCTGATCCAATGAGCCAATCGGATTGAACTTCAATCTGATTAGCTGATAGCATCAGCCAATCAGATTTTTCCTACCTTAATTCCGATTGGCTGATAGAATCCTATCAGCCAATCGGAATTCGAGGGACGCCATCTTGGAAGATGTCATTTAAAGGGCCAGCCATTCGTCCCCTAATCTGTCTCCCCTACACCACCGCAACTAAATAAATTTATTACCCCCTAAACCGCCGCTCCCGGACCCCGCCGCAACCTACATTATACATATTAACCCCTAATCTGCCGCCCCCTACACTGCCGCAACTAAATAAAGTTATTCCCCCCTAAACCGCCACTCCCGGACCCCGCCGCCACCTACATAATACCTATTAACCCCTATCCTGCCCCCCTATACTGCAGCCACCTATAATAAATTTATTAACCCCTATCCTGCCCCCCCTACACCGCCGCCACTATAGTAAAATTATTAACTCCTAAACCTAAGTCTAACACTAACCCTAACACCCCCCTAACTTAAATATTAATTAAATAAATCTAAATAATATTACTCTTATTAACTAAATTATTCCTATTTAAAACTAAATACTTACCTATAAAATAAACCCTAATATAGCTACAATATAACTAATAATTACATTGTAACTATTTTAGGATTTATTTTTATTTTACAGGCAAGTTTGTATATATTTTAACTAGGTACAATAGTTATTAAATAGTTATTAACTATTTAATAACTACCTAGCTAAAAGAAATACAAAATTACCTGTAAAATAAATCCTAACCTAAGTTACAATTAAACCTAACACTACACTATCATAAAATTATTTAAATAAATTAGCTACCAATACCTACAATTAAATAAACTAGACTAAATTACAAAAAAAAACACTAAATTACAGAAAATAAAAAAATATTACAAGAATTTTAAACTAATCTAAGCCCCCTAATAAAATAAAAAAATAAAAAATAATAAAAGTCCTACCCTATTCTAGATTACCAAGTAACCAGCTCTTTTACCAGCCCTTAAAAGGGCTTTTTGCGGGGCATTGCCCCAAAGTAATCAGCTCTTTTGCCTGTAAAAAATAATACAACCCCCCCAACATTAAAACCCACCACCCACATACCCCTACTCTAACCCACCCAAACCCCCCTTAAATAAACCTAACACTAACCCCATGAAGATCTCCCTACCTTGAGTCGTCTTCACCCAGCTGGGCCGAAGTCTTCATCCGATGGGGCAGAAGAGGACATCCAGACTGGCAGAAGTCTTCATCCTATCCGGGCAAAAGAGGACATCCGGACCGGCAGACATCTTCACCCAAGCGGCATCTTCTATCTTCATCCATCCGACAAGGAGCAGCTCTATCTTCAAGACCTCCGGCGCGGAACATCCTTCCTGCACGACGACTACCCGACGAATGGCCGGTCCTTTAAATGGCGTCCCTCGAATTCCGATTGGCTGATAGGATTCTATCAGCCAATCGGAATTAAGGTAGGAAAAAGGTTCAGTGGCACTACCTAAAAGGTTTGGATGCCTACACCCTCAGTGTGTTAATCAGCTTGTTTGCTATATGTTGGGGTAAGTGGTGCTGTGTATTATAAAATTTCAGAACCAAGATTTAATGGGTTGAGAGCCCATCCTAGAATACACTATTAGCACTCATGGTAGGCATATGTAGCATCAGGTAATTAAGTTGAAAGTTAACAGTTAATGGTTCGAGAGATCTCACTGGGATCAATAAAACATAACTTAATATATACACAAAAAAACAGAGTTAAAATTAAGGGATGTGCAAATTAAAAACAAACACTCATAGTAGGGTAATGAGGTACGCAAATTATACAGTATATATGGAAGTAAGAAGCAATATACAAAATTATGCTTATTGTGACAATACCTAGATATTCAATACTCCACGTTCTCAATGGATATTAAACACCCAATCAGTGTGGCAATTCTTTGCCTATCCAATGCTAGAACCTAAGTATTAACCCTCGGATACAAGTAATAATATACTAGTATGAGATTAGAGTGGTATTATGGTATCTAGTAACACATGTGTTTAAATAGAGAGAATCAGCATAATGTTTTCCATTTTAATTTGGTGCTGAATTCATAGTTACTAATAAGACCCTATAACACTCTTGAGTGTATGTGAATATATACTTTGTTCTCCAAAAGTGGTAGGATGTCACTTAGGAGTATAATTGCGTTTATTACCTTCCAGAATTGATTGTGCAATATGGTAACAGATATGGAAGTCAGTGTGTTTGGTGCATACTCAGGTATCCTGTAATCTACCTCACCAGTAACCTAACATGTTTCGCCGTTCTCACGGCTTTCTCAAAGGGGGAAAGCCGTGAGAACGGCGAAACATGTTAGGGTACTGGTGAGGAGTCAGGGAGCTCCTGTGTTTGTTAGGGCTCAACTCTATGCAGGGTAACTATTTTTGGTTAATTTAACCTTCTAGCAGATATACTAACTTCGGTTCAGAACCGACTATACCACGCAAGTAGCCATTCATTATTCCAATCCACTAACGTGCATTCAGCATTTTGGTAACGGACAACCACAGGGAAAGTATCAGCTGCCGAGGTTTACATGCAGCAGTAACTTATATGGGTGGTCAAACATTTGCGTATGCAACTGAACTAATATTTGCTCATATTTAACTATTAAGCATTAAGCTAAAAACTTGTTCTTTATTTTAAGGATATAGTCATTACCACAGAGTCAATTTAACTCAGGCATCGGTGCATGCAAGCGCTAGTCTTTTGCGCTCTGACAGGTGATTACTTTATGTCAGATTAAATCTAATGTAATACGATGAACTGCACATATATACCAGTGCCTATTATTTATTATATTTAACTTTGAAGTTGACTATACAAGTGGGCAAATTCAATTGTCAAAACTAACATGGCTAGCTGAAGATATAAGGGATTAACAGCTTCCCACACGGAAGTGTTAAAAAAGGAAAATTCAGCTGCTGGTAATTAGTGTGCATCGAACCAGACACACTGAGGCAGTATAACTATAGATAGACCCTATCCGGTGTCATACTTTAGCCTTGTATTTAACGTATACAACCAAGTTATATATTTGAACTACCAAACTATATATACAAGGCTAATAGTAATCAGATTTTGTTTCCCTTTGGTGGCTTAACCAAAAATAATTTAAAAGTGGTTTTTTACTTGAATAGCGAACAGCAGACTTGCCAAACATAGTGTCTGATCAGGGGAGAATTTGATAATAATCACAACTTATTGATCAAGAATTGGGAAAGCACAAATAAATTATTTTGATGAATTGGATACAAGTTCCAAATTGTTAATAATTAAATGTGATTCAACACTCCTGGATATTTCAAGTAAATATCCAAACAGGTAGATTACAGGATACCTGAGTATGTACCAAACACACTGACTTCCAAATCTGTTACCATATTGCACAATCAATTCTGGATCTAGATGGTATAAACGCAATTATACTCCTAAGTGACATCCTACCACTTTTGGAGAACAAAGTATATATTCACATACACTCAATAGTGTTATAGGGTCATATTAGTAACTATGAATTCAGCACCAAATTAAAATGGAAAACATTATGCTGATTCTCTCTATTTAAACACATGTGTTACTAGATACCATAATACCACTCTAATCTCATACTAGTATATTATTACTTGTATCCGAGGGTTAATACTTAGGTTCTAGCATTGGATAGGCAAAGAATTGCCACACTGATTGGGTGTCTAATATCCATTGAGAACGTGGAGTATTGAATATCTAGGTATTGTCACAATAAGCATAATTTTGTATATTGCTTCTTACTTCCATATTTACGGTATAATTTGCGTACCTCATTACCCTACTATGAGTTGTTTGTTTTTAATTTGCACATCCCTCAATTTTTAACTCTGATTTTATGTGTATATTAAAAGTTATGTTTTATTGATCCCAGTGAGATCTCTCGAACCATTAACTGTTAACTTTCAACTTAATTACCTGATGCTACATATGCCTACCACGAGTGCTAATAGTGTATTCTAGGATGGGCTCTCAACCCATTAATATCTTGGTTAGGAAAAATCTGATTGGCTGATGCAATCAGCCAATCAGATTGAAGTTCAATCCGATTGGCTGATCCAATGAGCCAATTGGATTGAACTTCAGTCTGATTAGCTGATAGCATCAGCCAATCAGATTTTTTCCTACCTTAATTCCGATTGGCTGATAGAATCCTATCAGCCAAATCGGAATTCGAGGGACGCCATCTTGGAAGATGTCATTTAAAAGGGGCCAGCCATTCGTCGTGTAGTCGTCGTGCAGGAAGGATGTTCCGCGCCAGAGTTTTGAAGATGGAGCCGCTCCTCGTCGGATGGATGAAGATAGAAGATGCTGCTTGGATGAAGATGTCCTCTTCTGCCCGGATAGGATGAAGACTTCTGCCGGTCTGGATGTCCTCTTCTGCCCCATCGGATGAAGACTTTGGCCCGGCTGGGTGAAGATGACTCAAGGTAGGGAGATCTTCAGGGGGTTAGTGTTAGGTTTATTTAAGGGGGGTTTGGGTGGTTAGAGTAGGGGTATGTGGGTGGGTGGGTTTTAATGTTGGGGGGTTGTATTTTTTTTTACAGGCAAAAGAGCTGATTATTTTGGGGCAATGCCCCGCAAAAAGCCCTTTTAAGGGCTGGTAAAAGAGCTGGTTACTTGGGTAATGTAGAAGTAGGGTAGGGACTTTTATTATTTTTGGGGGGTTTTATTTTATCAGGGGGCTTAGATTAGGTGTAATTAGTTTAAAATTCTTGTAATATATTTTTTATTTTCTGTAATTTAGTGGGGGGGGGGTTTGTAATTTAGTTTAGTTTTTTTAATTGTATTTAATTGTAGGTATTGGTAGCTAATTTATTTAATTAATTTAATGATAGTGTAGTGTTATTAATATTGTAGCTATCTTAGGGTTTATTTTACAGGTAAGTATTTAGTTTTAAATTGGAATAATTATTTAATGATAGTGTAGTGTTAGGTATAATTGTAACTTAGGTTAGTTTTATTTTACAGGTAATTTTGTATTATTTTTAGCTAGGTAGCTGTTAAATAGTTATTAACTATTTAATAGCTATTGTACCTAGTTAAAATATATACAAACATGCCTGTAAAATAAAAAATAAACCCTAAGATAGCTACAATGTAAGTATTAGTTATATTGTAGCTATATTAGGGTTTATATTTATTGGTAAGTATTTAGTTTTAAATAGGATAATTTTAGTTAATAAGAGTAATATTATTTAGATTTATTTAATTAATATTTAAGTTAGGGGGGTGTTAGGGTTAGTGTTAGACTTAGGTTAAAAGTAATAATTTTATTATAGGTGGCGGCGGTGTGGGGGGGCAGAGTAGGGGGTTAATAAATTTATTATAGGTGGCGGCGGTATGGGGGGGCAGGATAGGGTTAATAAATTTATTATAGGTGGCGCGGTATAGGGGGGCAGGATAGAGGTTAATAGGTATTATGTAGGCTGCGGCGGGTCCAGGAACGGCGGTTTAGGGGTTAACCATATTTATTATCGTTGCGGCGGGGTCTAGGAGCGGTGGTTTAAGGTTTAACATATTTATTATACACCCCACATTTTAACTCCAAAATACTGCCTAGTGCAGTAAATTTATTAAAAAAAACTTAAATTATGCTTACCTGATAATTTTCTTTTCTTCTTACAGGGAGAGTCCACAGCAGCATTCATTACTTTTGGGAAATACAGAACCTGCCACCAGGAGGAGGCAAAGACACCCAGCCAAAATGCTTAAATACCTCCCCCACTTTCCCTCATCCTCCCCAGTCATTCATCCAAGGGAACAAGGAACAAGGAAACAGTAGGATAAATATTAGGGGTGAAAAAATGTGCCAGAAGAACAAAAAATTAGGCTGCCCCATGAAAAAAAACAAGACGGGGAGCTGTGGACTCTCCCCGTCAGAAAAGAAAAAATTATCAGGTAAGAGTGTGTAGAGTGTATAGGAGGCCTCTGTGTAAGAGTATGTAGTGTAAGAGTATGCGCTCTGTGTAAGAGTATGCGCTCTGTGTAATAGTTTATAGTGTATAGCAGTGTTTTTCAACCAGTGTGCCGTGAGAGATCCTCAGGTGTGCCGCGGCAG